>NC_084951.1:18992459-19112459 GCF_949316205.1 Platichthys flesus
GGACTCTCGTAGATAAGGGACAGTTCAGTCTTGAGCTTCGCCTTATTCAGCATGGGGTATGCCTTGGCAGTGGTGTTCAGAGCCTCATCAGGGAACACATGGGAGTACTGCTCAAACAGGTCTCCTTGTAGCAGCGTTGCACTCACAAGGTGGCTTGTGAAAGAGAACCTCTCGTTTGCATGGCCCAAGATGGTGTCACAGACCTGTCAAAATAAAGAGAGTATATCACAAATTGGAAGTACACTATGAGTTAAAAACACTGCCACCATCCATCCTTGAATGTAACTGTAAATACAGAAGGGGTGATTTTTTAACACTAGGTTCCAGAGGCCTTAAAAAGGAGGTCTGCATGACTTTAGAATACAATACAGTAAGGTATGCAATGAAGTGAAGTGAGAGAAAAATAGAACAAAAAAAGAAAATAAACAAACAAAACTAAAAAATCATCTACCTCCTTAGACAGCCTCTGCTTGTCTTGCTCTCCCAAGGCCCTCCTTTTTCCTGTAGTTCCTGCTGCTACTTGCTGCTGCTCTGGAGATGAGCTCTGGTCCCTGAAACCGACAGACAAGGAGAGTGTGTGTTAGTATATGAACGTATACAGTATGTCAATGCAATTACCTACAGTTCCTGTCTTAGAAAACCAGTAATAATAGTATGTTTTGTCCTGTTTTAAGATCTCCTATACGAGCCATTACAGAGCCTATATTAAAAGGGAGTTAGGAAAAAGGCAAATAATATAGTTTCCCTGAATATGAAACGCTGCCATCAGGCAGAAGAATGTGTATTAAGATGCAAATCAAATCGCTTAAAATGATAATTTGTTCTGGCCTCCATTAAGCTGATGCAATAGAACGTGCAATAGAATAATGTGCAATAAATAGGAAAGTACTTAACTTTAGCACTCATACTTTATCACCTGCACCTTATTCCCAAGTTCAAGTGCAATAGTTATAGTTAATAGTTTTTAATGAATCAATCATTCACTGTGCCCAAGACAGATTTCCCCATGGTGACAATAAAGTGTAACTTATCTTACCGTATGGCTTGAACACTGCTTGTGAAGCTCTGCAGAGCACGTTTGATGAAGACTGCATCAATGTCCTTCTTCTGCAGCTGTTGGTACATAATGTCAACGTGAGGCATGATTTGATGAAATAGATGCAGGAAAAACTTGAAGTCATCGTCCTGCAGCATCCTCAGGTAGCCAGATGCCTCCCTCACTGTGGTGCAGTCAAATGAGCCGTCTGTGCTGATGGCTTCAAAACACTCTATGAGGTCATCTAGGTTCTCATAGACTGTGTTCACGACCCTGCTGTTGAAGTTCCATCTTGTGGCCGATGCTCTTGGCAGCCTTCGTGCAACAACCTGGTCGAGGATGGTGGTGCGTTTGGGTGACCGACTAAAAAAACTAGAAATGCCATTCAGATCCGAGAAAAAAACCCTCACTGCTGGGACCTGAGAAGTGGCTTGCTGCATGATCAAATTCAGCTGGTGTGCATAGCAATGTAAATAATGTGCATTTTTGTAATGCTCTCGCACTTTTTGCTGCACACCAGCCTTCTCTCCTCTCATCACATTGGCCCCGTCATATGCTTGCGCGATGAGTTTACCCCTCTCTTCCTCGGTGAATAGACTGTTCAGTCTCTCCATAATAGCAGTGGCAATCGAGTCAGCCGTTGAAGACGAGAGGGGGACAAACTCAAAAAAACGCTCTTGAACAGCATGGCTCCCATCAATGTATCGCAATACCATGACCATCTGAGTCTGAGTCGAGACGTCCGTTGTTTCGTCAGCTTGTATCGCAACGAAGCTGGCCGACTTCACCTCCTCCGTAATGCGTGCCCTAATGACAGCTGCCATGCAGTCGAGCAGCTCATTTTGGACGGTCTTGGATGTGCCTTTAAAGACGGTGGCCGTTTTTAAATGCTCCTCAAAAACTTCATCTAGGGATGCAATAAACTGTACCAATCCTCGAAAAATTCCGGGGTTGCTGGATCCCTCGCTCTCGTCTCGGCCTCGCAAGGCCAACTCGAATACACCGCAGAACTTAACACCGTCGATCAGGCGGCCCAGAATGTGGCGATTTTTTCCCACCTCATCATTGTGCCGACGCAGTGCTAGCCTGTAGCCATCGTCCAACTGCGTAGCAATGTTGACGCTCCCAAACGCTGACAGTTTTAAGCAGCTGTCAATGTGGATCCTCGATGCTTCATGCTTTTTTATTTTTTCGGACAGATGATGCATATCTTTGAAACCTGTTGTAGTCCAAGGTGTTTCCGTGGTGCAGCCATCAGGGTGGATGAGGACGCAGGGGTAGCAGAAGAGTCCGTTGGCTAGCTCGCATCCTGCTAGCCAGTTTTTCCTCTCGTACCAGCACCGCGAAAATCCCCTGGTGTACGACTTGCCTCCTTTCTTTGATATTTGTTTTATATTTAAATTTGGTCGGGGTGGTCCTAATTGTTTAACAGCCAATTTTTCCTGATTGCTTCGACGACTAAATGGTAATTCTCTAAATGAAATGATGGAGTTGCTCTGAGCTGTAATATTCGCCATGACGATCGTGAACGTGACTGCGGCGGCAGCAAAGCACCACGTGACGTTCACTGTAGTGTACGTATGATATGACGGAATCACGTTAGTGCAAGCACTCCCGGAACCCATAGAGAATGCATTGCAGGGCTTGCAGTTTGAAAAAAAAAGCTTTTACATGAAAGTCAATGAGAGCGCTGGGGGCGATTTCCAGGCAGGCTGAAATCGCCCATAGCGCTCGGTTGGTATGAAACACAACTGCTCAGAGGAAAACAGGCTTAATTTTTTACAAAATGTATTGGTTAGCATCATTATCACTAAAAAATATATACATATGATATATTATTAAAAAAAAATATTTGGCATATTATCTTTTTTTTTTTTTTTTTTTTTTTTGACTCAAGGAGGGCGGCGCCCTATCGCCCTCTATTGGCCGGCCGCCCCTGCAGGGAAGTCATTTCAAACTTTGCTGTGGACGGTTTCCTATCAGCTCAGGACTCTAACTCCGTGCGCAGCTTGTTAGATCCCAGCATTTTGCTCAGTTTGACATCGGCTAACAGGATCTTTGGGATTAATAGACCATCGAGTGATTATTCCAAATTGTCTTAGGCCTCGCTGGATTTGTGTGGTTGTTTTGTTCCTCCTGGAACAGAGTTAAGGGTCGCCACTTAAATGATAAACCCTCAAGTCTTTGATTCTGTAATTCAATTACCGTTGGCGTGTGTGTGTGTTTATCTACATGCATGCCTGTCCGTCCATGCACAGTTTCTCTGAGCTTAGCAGCAGCATCTGACTTAAACACTGACTGCCTATATTTGGTACCTTGACACGGACTATCTCCCAGAATGCTTTGGGTCTTTGCCCCCTCAGAGGTTGCTTCCCTGAGGTGAGGCTCTGTAGCATTTTCATTGCAACAGCAGTGGACATCAGTGTGAATGTGCATGTGACAGGGTGTGTTTGTGTGTTTGTGTGTGTGTGTGTGTGTGTGCCTATTCTCCATCTGTGTGTTCCACAGGGGAAAAACGTAATATGGACCAAGACAACAGCCACAAGGATGAGTGGGGGAGGAATGGGGGAGGAGTGTAGGCGAGATCGGACGAAAGATGGAAAAAATATCAGCCGTGCGTTTGCTTGTGTTTCTGAAAAGAAGGATTTGAAGCACTCTATCTAGTGTAGTGTCTCATGAATGGACCTTTTAAAGTTTGTGATAATACACAAGTTAAATTGACCCTTCCCTCTTTGTCCTGGTCAAAGCCAAAGTTGACGTTTGCTGAAGGCGGCGGACGCTGTTGCTCTTGATTTGGATCAATGAACGAGGTGCAGGTTGAGAAAAGAGAGGAAGGGGGCTTGGTGTTGGTGGTAGTCGGGTTTGGAGCTCGGGAAACTTGCCTCTTTGCTGTATGTGTGTTTGTGTGTGTGTGTGTGTATGACTGCTGTTGTGTAGGTGGTGCCTACTGCTTCCATGCAGGTTGTGGGCTGATCCGTGCGGCAGCAGGTTTAGTCGGCTTCAACTTACACAAACCAGGGGGGGGGGGGGGGGGGAGCAATGTACACTACCCCCTCACAGGAGCGCTCGTGTTTGTCTCTGTGTGTCGACAACATGACAATAAATCGCACCGTGCCTTAACCTCATCTGCATTTCTCCAGAAATAGAGAAAAGAGGCCAAATGCTCCATGAAGACACATTTGTCCCCGCTAACCACCTTACACACCGTTCATCTCCCCGCGTCTGTCTCCCTCTGCCTGTCCTCTCGTCCCGGTCCCCCCTCGGAGTTCACTTGTTAATGGGAACACCTGTTGGGCTCACACTCAGCAAAATGAACCGTTTACACTCGCATCATGTGCACGACTTACATGAGTCGCCGCGTCTCTCCGGAGTTTTCTGACAACTCTGGGTTTTGTGTATGTGTGGGTGTGTGTGTGTGTGTGTGTGTGTGTGTGTGTGTGTGTGTGTGTGTGTGTGTAATCTGTCATGCCGCGAACGTTATCATTCTCACGTCTGATTTTGTGCGAACACAGCTTGGCACACATTAACCCTCGGAGCCCAACCACCTCCATCCCCCACCCCCACTAATAACTCCCAAGGCTTTTTAGCTTAACCGCCTCTATAGCTCATTGTGCAGTGCTGAATACAGGTGTTCCTCATCCCCCATGGGGTTACATGGATGCTGTGGGGGATGTGCGTGTGTGTGTGTGTGTGTGTGTGTGTGTGTGTGTGTGTGTGTGTGTGTGTGTGTGTGCTACAGCTGTCCTCTCTATATCCACCAATCTCACATACTACCCCCTCCTCCCCAGCAGGGAGAACAGGTGAGTTTAAGCCACCCCCCCCTGTACACACACACACACACACACACACAAACGCTTTCCGACCCCCCCACTTGTCTTGTCACATAGGTGTTAATATTTCATAGACCTGCACGCACCGGCAACGCATGATAGGATGTCAATGCAAGCAAGGAGCCCTCTCTTCTTTTCTTTTCCTCATATTTCTTCATTTTACATTGTGAGGGAACTTTCAGTCGCTCTCATCTACGCCTGAGAATTTAACGTCCAGAAGCAAAACTACACTTTGATTGTAGCTAAAAATAAACCCCAGGGATGTGTTATGGCAAGATGTCAGAATTTTTCTGAGAAGTTGTTGATATTGCGAAACACGTTTTGGATCACACGTTGCCCAGGAGGCAGATGAGGGATTTCAGTTTGTTTTGATCAGGGTGTGTTTTTTCTTTCATTGAGGAACGCAGACCCGATCTTTAAACCAGGCCCCATAAGGATCACATCATCCTTGTTTTCTGACATCACTTATCACTTGGATCCATGTCAGAAATTGGGGGAATCAAATATATTTTACATTTTATTTTGGTTCATGCTTAATGCAGTCCTAATTATTAGTTTTAAAATAGAATACGAGCCAGATGTGCATATTATCATGTAGGTATCTGTCAGTGGTTAACAAAATAACAAAGGAAGAGATAAGGAAACTCTATCTTTATGTTTTTTAATGCTTCACGTTTTTCAGATTTTTACATATAACCTCCATAATCACTCAGCTTAGTCCTTTAAGATACTCTGACTGAAACCTTTCTGTCTGCCTCTTCCAAGGAGGCGATGATTTCATCCCTGTCTGTTTGTTGGTCTGTTGTGTGTTTTCTTTCTTGAACATTACGAGACGCTGTGTTTTTCCAACATTGTCTTTCATTTCTCAGACAATGACTCTTGGATGAATGATGAAAGAAACCAGGCATGTTTAGGGAACTGATATTTATTAGTGTGTGACACTTGGTCTAGTTTATTTCAGTTTTTATGCATTTAAAAAAATATATAATTTGACTTATTTTTGACTTAAAATTTAATAAAATTTCATATTATAACATGTTTTTACATTACATTACAATACATTTCATTTAGCTGACGCTTTTATTCAAAGCGACTTACAATAAGTGCATTCAACCCCGAGGGTACATACCAAGGACGACAAGAATCAAGAAAGTACAATTTCTTCAAAATAAAGCAAAACTAAAAAGTGCTATAAATAATTGCTATTTAAGTGCTACTAAAGTGTTGGTTTCCAAAAGTTGTTATTTGTTTTACATTTTTTTTATTCAAGGTATAGTCTGCCCTCAAAGGTGTAACGCCCTTTAAGCTGTAGTTGTTGTATGCAAGGTGCTGTACAGGTAAAAATGATTATTATTATAAATAATTTTAATGGTTTCCTCAGGGGACTGTTGGGCCCTGGCGGAGACCTGCTCTTCACTGGGTGTCTTTCAGTTCTGTCTTCTACCTTCTTTATCTTTTAGAATCATGAAGGCAACGTGTCTATTTTCAAAGATAAGAATATTTGGATTTCCATTATCTCGATCACCTCGATCTCTGTGATTCACACAATATCACGAAACATCAGCCACAGATATTCTGGTAATGAGCTGACATGGGACTGATTTCTGTTCAGTTTCTGACCTATTCCTATATTATTCACGTATATCTAGATCTTGAGTGGTTGTAGCTGTCACTTTATTTGGCTATGTTATGTAGCTGTGCCGGTTGGTCATCCTTAATGTATAATTGCTCGGCTGGTAAGACAGTGGGGAAAGAACACAGACACACACGCTCTCTTTCGAAGGACTCTATCGACAAGATGGTTAGCGTCCTCAGCTCTCCACTTTGCAGAAAGGTCACCATCTTTTCAGTCAGAATTATATAAGCTACTAAGAGCTTTAAGGTTTGGGCTTGGAAATCTCTTCTTTCTTTATTTTTTGTCGTGACGTCTGGGTTCTTGAAACCCGCTGAAAGCTTTGGATAAGTTGTTAGTTGTTATTTTCCCAGTGAAAGAGTTTGTCTTTTATAAGCACAGTGTGAGTATTTGATGAGGAATTGAGTGGCTTTGAGCAAATACATCTTTAGAAACCGTCAACTAGCCTCGGGCTTTGGCTTGTGAGAGATTTCCATATCAAAGCCCAGGTGAGGGAGAGAGGTAGGAAGAGAGAGAGAGAGAGAGAGAGGGAGGGAGGACAAGAGGGGACGTGGAGGAGAGAGAGAGAGAATGGGGGGAAGGATTGAGGAGGTGGGTTGTGTGTGTGTGGGGGGGGGGGCTGATGAAACACACTCCAAAAGAGTTCCAGCCCTTGTTATTCTGTCTATTTTTTCTTTTTTTTTGTGCGGCACAGTTTAGTCTGTGTGTGTCCATGCTGTCTGTCTTCTGCATTAAAACAACACACACAGAGAGAAAGGTTGGAAAGACTCGGACTCAAACCGACACCTTCTCTCTATTCAGCGCCACACAAACCCTGTCTCCACAGCCTCACGTTGACTGGCGCTGACCGCCGAGACACTGCGTGGTGCACAAAATGTTTTTTCTCCCACTAATACCACGTAACATCTGACCCGCCAGCTTCTGCCAACATTTGGATCCCTGTTTAATATTATTACCGACGCATAAAACCATCATTTTCCCTGGAAATATTTCTCCTCTTTTGCTAAAAACTACCAGCTCTGACCCCATGGAGTAGATGGCGACTCTGTAATTAATGGATGGAGTTTTTTTTTTTCGTTTGCAGCTTTCAAAGATGTGTGTGCGTGTGTGTGTGTGTGGGTGCGTCTGCATGTGTGTGCGAGTGCGTGTGTTCCTGATGAACATTATCCTGCTTTGTCGAGTTTTGTAATCCAGCCATGGACTCGGGCTAGAGTGCTAAAGTGCTGCTAACAAGGCCTGTTTAACATTCTCTCCCCTGCTCAACATACAATTATTCCACTTCGCTGCCATTAACATGTACAGTAGAACTGGGCTTTTAATTGGCCTGATATGACTAATGCCAGATCAACTTGGATTTGCTAATTAGTTTTTGCTTTAAAAGTGCCATCAGGACATGAAATATTCATTGATGTGAGGTGGAGCGAGGACTGTGGGTGGTATTAGTGGGATATTAGTGGTATAGACAGGCTGCTGGGAGAAGAGATTGAACCTACGGTGGCCTGTTGTGGTTGGTTATTCATACTTTGGGCGAGGTGTTAGTTTTTTCGTCATAATTTCAGACACCCACACACACACACAAAGCCACACGTTCCTGCCGCGCACGCACACACCACCTCCATTCTCTGCATCACAAGGCCACCTCTTCTTCTCCAGACCCCACCTCCTCTCCCTCTCCCTCTCTCTCTCTGTCGCACTTTCCCTTTTCTTTCTCATCCTGCTCTCACTTCCCCCTCTGTCCTTCTCCCCCTTCCCATTATTTTCTTCTGTTCTTCCCCCCCCCACCCACCCAACCACACACACACTTGCGTCCTCATCCCACATCCTTTCCTCTCCCTCCTCACCTTTTCCCGTTCCGTCACTTCACCCCGCAGCCCCACCCCCGTCCTCCCCGTGCCCTCTGCTCCGTCCCAGCTGCCTCTCCCTTTTTCTTTTTTTTTCTTCTGTTTTTACTCCCTCTCCACTCCTCCTCTCCCTCATCCTCCTCCACCTTCTCCTTCTCGTTTTTCCCTCCCACTCCTTAATCTTCCACCTCTCCTCCTCCTCCACCACCCCCTCCTCTGCTGTAAGTGGGCCAGGTGCCTCCTGTGGCCTCCCCTACTCCATTTCTCATTTTTACCCTTCCTCTACTCCCTTTCTCATTTTTACCCTCTCCCTGTTCCGTTTCTCATTTTTATCCTTTCCCCTGACCCTCGCTCATATTTATACATCCTGTTAATGCAACAGCTTGCAACAATGGACGCGGATCCCAGTTTTCTGCCAAAACATAAACACTTTTTTCTGTCTCTTAGCTGCCAAGTTGAGCCATCCAAGTCAGAAGAACTTCTCGGTTCAGGTTCGAAGGCGACTCCTCCAAGGGGAAGTGGTGTTGTCTTGATGTATACAGGCCTTTTCAGCTTTCCTAAGTCTGTATTATTATGTGACCTTTATAAACCAGCCATAGAAGTGGAGCTCCGTCACTGCTGGACACTTTATGAGCTCTCCTGCGTTCCTATAGTTCCCTTTACGAACGGGAGATGTGAGGCCGACAGAAGTGAGTAAGTTCACATCCCCTTTTCGGTGGCGAGGGGCAAATTCCCCCAACGGCCGTCTCACTGCTCTTTCCAGCTCCACACTGACACATGCACATACATGAAAGTCCCATTGTTGCCGTTGTTCTCTTCCTGCTCTGTGCAGACACACGGGGAGCTGGCAATGCGTTTTCACCTCATCTCGTCCCCTGTATTCTCTCCCCCCCCCCCGTCTTTCTTCCTCTTTTCACTCATTGTCATTCCCTTTGCTTTTGTCTCTGGGTCCCTCTTTCCCTTGCCCTCTTCTTTTTTAACTCTCTTTCTCACCCGCGCACCCCTCCCTCCTGCCTTCTATCTCTCACCCACCCTCCCGCTTGTTTCGGTGTGGTGTCACGGGCGCGGGGGGGGGGGTGGCGGTGATTTGATTGGTGGTTTGTGGTTTGGACGGACACCTGATACTGGCACTGCCTCACAATGTGGGAATGTGTGACTTCTTCAAAATTAGGTTTCCAAGGTGGGTGTTGTCCTCGGCGGTGGCGAGCGCGATCAGGAGAGTTTGCACAGTGGTGCTTTTGTCTCCGCCTCGCTCTTTGTCTCTCTTTATGTCGGGCCCTGGCCACCGTTCTGTACATGCTTTTTATTTGCGGCTCTTCCCCGCCGCTGTCGTTGGGAAGAAAAGAAAAGCAGCCGCGGTTCCAAAAAGCCTGCAATCCATGGCAGCCGTTAATGTTAGTCAACAGGTGACAGTCAAATGTCAAACCGCATTCGGGTAAACGCGCTCAGAGTGGAAAGACAGACAGATACGACAGGGGGGGGGGGGGGGGGGGGGGGCGATGACAGAGGAGGCTCTCGGGGCAGAGTCGAGGATCCAGGTGAGGCGTGTGCTTCCCGTCAATCACAGAGGACATGGTCGCCTCGAGCCACACCGCCTGCTATGCAAAAAAGTTGCAAAAAGTTGTAATCCGACTTTTCTTTTTTGTCAGTGTAGCTTTGGCAACCTGAAGAACCAATCAGCACACAGCACAGCAACAAAGACGACCAACAGCTTTAAGTTTTTGCGTCTGGCAGAGGGAACCCGGTGAAACTCAGTGAAAGGATCCGCGAAGGGGCCGAGCCTCCCTCTCGACGCTCCCATCGATGAACCTCCGTGTTGATACAGTGTCCCGTACGTTGAGTTCTCAAGTCTCACTGTGGTTCCTGCGTGTCCGCTTGGACAGCAGATGAGAAACCCACCGAGGCTCGGCAGCCATCGATCCGGTTCCTTCTGTCATTTTGCAGCCTCGACGCCACTTTCCTCATTTGTTTCAGTTTCTCTCTTCCTCTCCCCGTCTCTCTTGCATCTCTCGCCCGCCTCCCCCCTTCATACCGCTCACTGTCTCTTTTCTGACTCCAAAATGTGAGTCTCTCTATATTTAGATGCTCCTCTCCTCTCCCCTTGATTTCTCTTCCTTTATCTCACCTCCTTTTTTTTTCCCTTCGTGCGGTTGAAGGACGGATTCGCAAAAATGCTCCGCGAGATTCATCAGTGTTGAACAGTGGCTGCTTTTTGATCAGCTTGATGAGTGACAACAGGGCCCGGGGCTATTATATACAAATGTGTGTTTCTTTTATAAACACTTCTCCATCTATATGTAAACCACTGTGCTGCTTACTTGCCGTTGTACAGTGGCTTGTGGGAGCGTTAGTTATAAGTGAGTGTTGCATGTTGAAGGGCCAAGGCAATGCATTCAAATTGTGAGTTTTGCCTGTTTGTGTGTGTGCTGTGCCGTGTTTGTGAGTTAGATTAGCAGGGAGTGAAGTCTCTCTTAATATTTGCTCAGGGGGGACGGAGGGTGTGCCTGTTGAACTTGTGAGTACACACTTAAGCGGGCGGCTTCTTTTATTTTCTCCTGCTCCCCCTCTTTGCGTGAGCTCATTGTAAGCCGCGGCCCAGTGTGGATTTGAGAGAGATGCCTCTGTTTGCCGTCTTGACAGAGCGACAGTCACACCGAGCTGTGCACACAGACACACTCTCTGGACACCCGCCTCGGCACCAGATAGCGACTGGCCGCCAGCGTTGAGTCACCATCAGTCAGTCCCTGGCTTGCACATTCAAACAACCGCACACTTTAACAAACAACAATTAGCTCTCAGTCATCGGACTTTTCAGACGTCTATTCTCCAGGACTGGTATTGTCGCACCATATGTTCATTTTTAACATTTTCTCCCTCTTGGTAACTCTTTGTTTCGTTTCTTCCGCACTGTTCACTTGCTTTGTTTCTGAATGTGTGTGTGTGTGTGTGTGTTTTAGACCTTTTGGAGCTGGAACAGGCTGCTTGTGTCGCGTACAGTCGTGTGTAGTTGAGTCGTGACAGGTTGCCTTTTTTCTGCTGTGAGAGGTTTCGTGTTAAGACCCATTAAAGGCACAAACACACACACACAAACACACACACACACGCACTTGCACACGCTGAGGGAGTTTTGAGCCCAATCTGAGCCTCATGTTCTTCTCGTCACTTAAGCCACAAAACCATTTGTATCTTTTCAAAATCTCAGGATCTTAATGTTTTTAAAGTTTCTCTCAGTCATCGTCATCAGTGTGAAATGAAAATGTCAAATTGCTGAGATCTCGTCCAATAAGTCGAGGAACACATGTGGTCTCGCATAATGTGAGCTATAATCCCTCATTGCACACATATGCATGGAGTATACATGGCTTAAAGTATGTGGACAGTGTCTAATTACTGGACATGGGGTTTCCATGGTACAGGTCATGTTGCTTGGAATCATCTTCATCCTACAGCGACATCTGAGACAGCAACAGATTTGGAAGAGCTTCTATTCCCGCTCCGGCCCGCACCGCGCCCTGAACTCAACCCCATCAAACACCTTTCGGATGAACTGGAAGGTCAACTGGGAGTCAGGCCTTATCGCCTCGGCATCCGTGCACCGATCTCACTAATTCTCTTTTGGCTGAAAGGGAGTAAATCCCTGCAGCCCGGTGCCAAAAATCATGTTTTCACAAGAGTGGAGGCTTTCACAGCAGCATGTGAGTGTAGGTGTACTGCCCGGGCAACCGCCTTCACTGTTGAGAAGACGTGGTGCTGTTAGCCGTAGTTTAATTAGGACGTCGTTTTTGCTTAATCTATTGGATGCTAACAGATGTCAGTTTCATTTGTAACCAGGAAAAAAACTAAACTAAACAAACTAAAGATAATTTCAGAGTGTTTTTGTAGAAACACGAGACCTCACCTCATCCCTCCCCCCCGCCACGGCTAACATCGATCTCCTCCCACCTGCAGCCACCAAACGCAGACACTTCCTGTTGGAGATTTCACTTCCCTGTACCGCACAGGTACATTATTCAAAACGTGCAGCGTCCCCACTGTCTTGTTATTTGACTTAAAGCTGAGTAATTATGAGGAAACACACTCATGCATTTCTCTTCAGTGTAGTTCAGAGGTGATTAATGTGAAATATACCAAAAAAAGTAAAACTCTAACTAATAATCCTCTTGTTTGATAATTTCATTATCAATCAACGTGCATACATGTTTACACTGAGCACATATCCTTTATGCATCACTTGCACATTCATTGCCTGTGACCCCGATAGCCTCTGCTGACGGATGCTCTGCTTTCACACTGAACTGTAGCATGAGGGAGATAAAGAGAAGATTCCTCCATCGGTCATTTGACGTCACTTCAGCAGGACTCCACCCCTGTTTGCATAGGTGTCTATATGGTCCTGGCGACTCCTTTAACTGCAACACCTATCAAACAAAGGACACACTGTCTGATTATCTGTCACCCCCCCCCCCCCCCCCCCCCCGTCTGTCCTCATCCTTTTCACCTCCCTTCTCCACCTCTGGAGTCTCTCTTTCCTCTCACCTCGCTCCCGTGGAGACATTTTTTTACGTTGTCTCGCAGTCCTCCTTGTCCGCCCCTCTCCGCTCCTGCCCCCCCCCCCCCCCCCCCCCCCATCCTTTCGGGTCCTCCGACAGTGGTAATGAGATGTTTCATTATTTGCATTTCACAGCTTTTAATAGAGAGAGAATTTAGGCTAAGCCCCGGGTCGTCAGTCAGGGAGTTACCGTAGGAGACATGGTGGGCTTTGGGGCCCAGGGAGGAAGAGGCCCAGGAACGACACGCACACAAACACACGCACGACTTTGGGAGGACACAGAAAAAGAGGCCGATAAATGGATGGTGCGATGTGGCGTTTCTCGATCTTTTATAAACTCTTTACATGTCAGATACAAAGTTGCTTTCCGATGTGCACTGGACTCCACAGTTCCTCTGTTTTTTCTCATGTGGAGGTACATATGTGAACGCAAATCATGTGATCTCTGCAGCAGAGTTAAAACGTCACTTCCTGTCTCTGCCTGTTGCTCCAGGCTGATCCACACCGGTGCAGAAAACCTCCCGCTGCGTTGTGCACGTGTGAAAGACAAACTGTGGGTAAACTCTGTTGCCAAGTCTCCGGATTTTCCCTGTATAGGTCATGCCTGAAAACGGCTTAAGGGACACTTAGTGGGTCACTGGAGGAACTTGAGGTGATGTTGATGCTGATTGTAGCGGTCAAGCAAAAGGACAAAAACACTTGCATCTTAGAGTGACACCTTTTTACCGGCTGCTCTGGGATAATCTCAGTCCATCCTTACTGGGGCTGGATTTCCACAAGATCCTTTGCGGCTTAACACCTGTGTGCCTGAAGGTGAGAGGAAAAGGTGGCAGAAGAGAGCCGGAGCTGATGAACTGGACGTGTCCGTGTCATCAGCTGGATGGGAGGCCTGTATGTGCAGCTTATCTCAAAGTGAACATTTGTAAAAGTTCCATAGCGTGGAGCTCTTCGAGTGTGGAGGAGGGTCCAGGTATTGTTTTCAGGCAGTGACTGCAGGGTGCGACCGGAGGGGTGGGGTAGCCGGTGGTGGAGGGAGGCAGCGCTAAGTCTCCCTAAGCCTCCTGGATCCTCTTTGGTCCCTCTCCACATGACATGGCTATCCTTCTTTGAGTCAATCTCTTCCTCCACCTTGGCTCCTTGGACGGCGGCCAGGGAAACAGACAGTGGACGGAGAAAGGGAGAGCAAGGTAAAGGTGCTAAATGTGGCACGATTAGAGCTCCTGGTGGAGGTGGAGAAAAAATAAAGGTGGACAGATGGAGGGAGCACGATAAAAGGAACACAGGAGCTGACAACACAAGCCCAAACAGTGAGATATAAAGAGGTGGGAGATAGAATGAGAGAGAAACATGAACGCTGGTTTATTTTCAACAGACAAAGAAGCTAAGAACGAGTCATTCACAGCTAATAGCATTGTTGTGTTGTTATTTTTTTCTCCTCCTAATTGCAGCTTTGCCTGTGTGTGCATGTGTGTGTTATTTTTGTCTGCCTCGTTGATGGGCTGCCACCCTGGCTTGTCCCGGAAGGCTGCCAGCTCCGTCGGATTGGGGATTAACCCCGGGATAATGGCCTTGATGCCCAGTTGAGTGGAAGCAAAGCTGTTTAAAAAGTATTGGCTGCCGGAGTCACTCTTCCCTCTATTCTTGTCTTCCCCCTCCTTCTATCTTTATCGTCTCTGGGATACTGGGATCTATTTTCTCTCTGCTCTCCACCGTTCTTTATCGCTCTCGTTCTCCGGCTCGACCTTCTTCTTTTGACTCCCCACTTCTGTGTAACATCATCGTATGTTAAAAACATAGAAAACTCTCAGAGAGCCACATGTGAGGGATCCATCTCCCAGGACGGACAGAAGTGCAATAGAGGCCTCGAGAAGCAGACCCCAAAATAAAATAACAATATTTACAACATTATAATTGAATTAAAAATGTGTTTGAGACAATGTTTCAGGTCACATAAGAAAAGGTCCAACAAAGATGAAGGGGGCAATGTAGTTAGTAATCCACGATCATGATCCACCACCATGATCATGATCCACGGTTCACCGGCATTAGTCATGATTTGCGATCCATCATCCACGAGGCACGTGAAGTCAAGTCAGTCATTGTATTGATGAGACATTATTGTGATGAAGAGGAGGAAGAGAAGCTCCATGTGTCCAGAATGAACTTTCATGCGTCTCACGTTTGCAGGTTTTAACTTAACATCAGTGAAATGTGAAGAAAACATTTTAAATTGATGTTGTTTTATTTACTATTTTCAATTGATATTACTAAAGAGAGACTATCAACATTAAAAGCTGCTCCTATGATACTCTCATTTTAATTCCACTTGCTCTAATTCTTTTCTAGTATTTCCTATTATTATATTGGACAAAAGTCTACTGCAATCAAATCACTTCTTTCTTCCTGCACCGTTTAATTTTTCATAGATATTAGCATATCGTGTCAAGGACTTTTAATATCTTGTTCTGTAGGCTAACATTTGTTTAACTTTGTGTTGAAAGCTTTACATAATCCATAATTCATTCTGAGCAGACCCACCAACCTGTTCTCAGAAAGTACATCTATGAGACGATGGTGCGCTGGTCCAAGTCACGACTGGAAGATATGCAAAAAAGGAACATGTTGCATTTTTAGCCTGACTGATGAATCAAAATGTAGCCGAGGCATGAGGCTGGGAGAGTTGACAACATGAGCGCCGGCGTTTGGCTACTGAGTCTCGACTTGATGTCCCCTCCTCCTTCACACGTTCATTCACTTCTTCACTCTCATGCCAGTTTTCTCCTTCGTCTTCCCTGCTGATTTTGAGCTAAAGCGCCAAGAAGAAAAAGTGGAATGTGAAAAGGAGGGAAATTACTGCAAACAGAGAATCCTTTCTTGTAGAAGTGAGATGACCCGATCATGTATTAGAACATAACGAGTGGAGTGTTTAGGTGTTGATGTACATACTTAGTTAAAACTAACTCAACCCGGCATTTGATAATTCTTTTGCCACTTGAGGTTACGTAACAACCTGAAAACACAACAAGGAGATGGAATTATCTTTGTGGAAATGGCAAAACAAGTTACTTACCTGCACATCCAGCAGATAATGTGCAACATAATTATATTTGTGGAGTCTCCAGAAGCTCCTGAAACATTATGTATTGATGCTCAAGACTCAATGATGTTCACAAGTTACTTGACGAGACTGAAATGAAAGAACCAGACCACAAAACTGAAAGGATGAGTCCGTCGACCTTAGACAAGGTGATAATTATCTTCGGTAATTTGTGACTCTGAGAAGCAACTTTGATTCAATCCACCCATTTTATCCCGTTCATCTGAACTTGGGTCGCGGAGGCAACCAGTCCAAGTAGGGTGTTCAAGCTGACCCACAGTGTCTAGCTCTCCCTGGGGGATCCGAAGGCGTTCCCAGGCCAAATGGGATATGTAGTTCAGCAAGCACTGGGTCTACCCTGAGGACCTGATTGGGGGTGCCAAGTAAACCTCCGCATTGAGGCGCCCAGGAGCCATTCTGGCTCGTACCCTTTAGATGTGAATCAGCAGCGGTTTGAGTTCCTCACCCTATCTCTAAAGCCGAGCACAGCCACCATCTTGATTGTTCAACCACTATCCAGGGATCTCGACCATAGGTTGAAATGTAGAATGACCAGTAAATCAAAAGCTTTTCCCTGTGGCTCATCTCCTCCTTCCCCACAATGGTCAGATTCAACACTGGCACCTGCCCAGCTGTCCACCTCCCTATTCCCCTCACTCCAGAGCTTAAACTCCTTCACTTGGGGCAGCAGCTAACCCCCAACCCGAAAAGAGCAAGGTTGTAACAACTTTCACTCAACACAAAGTCATTGGCCCCATGGTGAATAAAAAATAATAGATTTGATGCAGATGAGACCATTTTTTCCCCCTAAACTACCCAAAAATGTATCGATACTTTGGTAATTTTTTGTGGCAAGCGCACATTAGCACAAACAATCACAGCGATTAAAAAAACGCTATCAGTCAATTTTTTTCCATTTTCATTTATTAATTGGTTTTATCTATTTTACCGCTCACATGCTGGACTCTGTGAACCCGCTCCTCTCTCTCAGTTCGACATGCTCGTCCAACCAAAGCCATTTTATCAAATAATGAGCAGAATTGTTACATTGCTTGGGCAGAGGACCACAATTTGAATGTAGAGTGATTAGCTGAGGGTGGCAATTTCGCAAGCCGTACACCGGCCACTAAACGATAATTTGCTTTTACCAGCGAGAAAGTGTATGAAGCTGCTGGGACTGTGCAAAGATACACGCACGAATGGAACCTGCAGCCAGTTAAACCTGCGGGAATCTTAATGAGGAGAATTGCGTAAACAGGGAGGGAAAGTGAAAGTGCTTAAATTGTTATAGTAGCTACAATATTTTGTGCAATCATGCGTTATGACCCTGTGTGAAGATGCTTCACATGTGGCAACATCTTCAACCGGTGGGATTTCTGAAATTCCCCTGTGAGACGTCTGTGGTTGGACCCCAGATAAACAGAGTCTAGGCTTTAATCCAGAAGGACCTGGCGCTCCGTCTCCCCTCGGCCCTGTGCGGTCAAGGAGGCAGAGCGGTGGCTCCGAGGGACAGGCTGGCTGCGTTAAGAGAAACACAAGGAGGAGGAAGCCCCATTCTCTCACTCCATCACACGTCTCATCTCTTTAGTCGTCTGGCTGGGGCCTAAAGTGACTTTGCCGTGATGTGACCAGGACAAACCGGGTGCGATGCCATGACGGCTCCGCGAAGCGTGTGAACGTGTGTTTTAGCTCATGCATGTTTGCGTATTTAGGAACGGGCGACTCTCTCTCCCTTTCCCCGATAATTTGTGTGTGTGTGCGTGCACTTCTGGGAAAGGGTGTGTGCGTGTTGTGTGTGTGTGTCAATGGAGGGGGTGTAGGGGTGGGTTAAGGAGGACAGTCACTTTTGATTTGGCCTCAGAAGGGTGACAGGGACTTGGAGTTCTAGTGGCATGCTTTACTGAAACAAACGTCTTTGACCACAAATAAGCGCTCACAGACTGTCAGCCTGCCTTCTGAGGACATTTCCCTTGGTTTCTTTTTTTTTTTGTGGTGAAATTTCATAGAGGGATGAAAAGCTTTTTTCTGCTCTGTGACATCCTGAGAGCAGGCTTTAGTTTCTGTAGCCTTGGTGAGGCTGCTTTGGATGAGACAAAAAAAAAGAATGTCTCTCATTGTCTGACAACTTCATTTTACCTTACTTTCCCATCGTGCGTCAAGTGTATATTTGGGAGAAAAAAAAAAGTGGTCTATAAATCAAGGCTGTACTCACATAAGCGATGGAGGGGGGGGGGGGTTGTTTGGTGCTGCTGATGGTCCAGGCTCACAAGGTAAGATGGAGTAGCTTTTTGGGGGGAAGAGAATGTCAGAAAGAAAACGTATAGAGCTGAGCACTGGGATTGGATATCTCTGGAGAACGCTTAGCCGGCCGGAGTCGGACTCGCTGAAATTAAACGAGCCAATTAGGCAAGCAGAGAGTTCAAAGGTCAACGCGCACACTCCATTAAAGTTCCTCCTCTCTGCCTAGCTACAAACTCAGTGCATCTCCGTGTGTGATGAAGCAATAAATCTGATTAGACCTCTCTGCTCCTCCTCTCAGTCCTGTGCTGTTGTTTTACCCTCCACTGATCGTGGTTATTGTTACATTCGAGGCACCATTTAACGTGTCTTTTGGTGCGATCCAGTGCCGGGCGTTCACGCTACACGCGCATGTAACACCAAATAAAAACCCAACTTTAATACTCCTTGAGAAACATGGCCTCCTGTGTCAGAGGCCAGTGCCGCTCTTTGGACACGCATTAACCACACAGGATGAGAAGTCGCTGTAATGAACTTTGCTCCCACTCAGACTCTGTTCTCACACGGTGGCTTATTTGAATATTAATTGTCAAGGATTGCATTAAGTTGCCTCATTCACTCACATAACAATTAAATGCTCTTTAGCACTTACTTCTTTTAATAGGTAGCCCTGCAGACTGTTCTTTTCTGCCACCAGGTCTTTAATGAATTTCTAGGGCTGACGCTGCAATGATTATTCTCTTCAGCAATTAATCTGCTGATTATTAATCATCTAATCATTTTGTCGATAAATTTGTGAGAAAGTCCCTGTTGGAGATGTCTAAGGTCGTGTCCTCCTGTCCAGTAAGGTGGTCCGAAACACTAATTACCTTTTTGACAAAGAAAATGATCAAATTCTCACATTTGAAAGGTTGGAAAAGCAGGACATATTTTTTTCATTTATGCTTTTAAAAATTAAGAAATTAGTTACCACTTTTGTTCAGATAATCAACTAATCAGAGACGCTTCATTCTCTGACAAAAAATAAACCTTGAAAACGGATGTTTTATTTTTTATGTTTTGAGTCCCTTGAACGAACTTGTGCGGAGGCAGAAATCACGCAGAAGGGAATCTCAAAGCTCAGGGTGCAACCTGATAACACTCTGGCCCAGTGGGTGCTCCCCTCTTTTATTCTGTAACTTGGGTGAACTGAACCTTAAAATCCAGTTCTCTTCAGTGGCCTGTCGTTTGCTCGAGTGCTTGTCATTGTTCTTCATTGATCTCAGGATGAGGAAAACGGTAACAAAGATGAAAACGGAGCGAGCGGGAGGACCTTGAATGCAACACTTGAGCAATGGCGGTCTTATTCCACTCCTCTGTGCTACCAGCAGATGCACGTTTTGAATGGGAGCTGCTGATTGGCATGTGCTGCACAGTGACCCTGTATTTCACCATTCACATTGGCTGGAAAAAATAAGGAATCGCAGGCTATTGAGGTATTTCTCAGTCAATAAATGACTTCTTCTGTGTTTTATATCTCACACACTGGGCTTTACAATTGAATGTGCCAGTGGCCCTGAGAGAAGAAGTGCAGAGCGAGGAGGAGGGGGGGCGGGGGGCTGCAGTGTCTTTAAAGCTGCTTGTCTCCAAAGGTGAGAGGCGAAGACTCAATGCCTCCAACAGGGCACCGCAGAAAGGAAGGAATAGCTCAAGGTTAGACCACCAATAGATTTTTTTTCTCAGGGAAATGTGTGAACTAGATGAGAAAAAAACTTGTGCCTCAACTTGCCTTTTCAGACTGGGAGGAACAGTGTTATCCTGCTTTCACACCTAAGTTTCTTCCTCCTCACAATTCTTTCAATGGCTTCCAGGGAACGCTTCTGCACTGATCGGACTCCGGCGCTCCCTCCGCTCCTCCTGCTGTCGTTCGTAGGTGTGTTTGTCCGAGTGGACTTGGGAGACACTGTGGATTTATTTGATCTTACAGGCCATCAGGTTGAGCAGAGCTTTGCTAAACATGACCTGAAGTGTGCCGGCCCCCGAGCAAACGCTGCTGTCACCTTGGCCAACCCGAGCTGTCGTGTCTCAGAATGGCCCACGAGAGCTGACAGCTGTGGCGTTCCCAAAACAAATCACTGCTGCGTCTGGTAACACTCTGCGTCCCCGCGATTTAGCCCTTACCGAGACGAGAGTGGGAGCGGC
This sequence comes from Platichthys flesus, assembly GCF_949316205.1. Classification (NCBI taxonomy): domain Eukaryota; kingdom Metazoa; phylum Chordata; class Actinopteri; order Pleuronectiformes; family Pleuronectidae; genus Platichthys; species Platichthys flesus. Next base: position 19,012,865 of record NC_084951.1, read on the forward strand.
GGCTGCTAATGCTCTGGCTAATGCACTGCACTGTGTGTGTTTGTGTGTGTATTTGTGTGTTTATCTTCTACTTCTTCTTCTCTGTGTTTGTGTGTGTGTGTTTGTTTGTTGGCAGGGGCTTATGTGGTTTCTCTTTGTTTCTCCGCCACCTCACTGAATGGTTCGACATAACGATGTTCACATCTCTCTTTGTCTTCCGCTCTCCCTGTTTCTCTCTGTGGCCTTTACCTGGAGGTTGTGTGGGAGCTCAGAATGCCTTTGTCATGTGTCATATAACCGTACAATGTTTTGTCTACACTCAAACGTTGAGTATCATAAGCTCCTTTTCCACTGGTCAGAAAACCCAAACCCTTTTTTTTAATAAGATCAATATTTGTGAGCCCAAAAGCCAGAAGCAAAAAGCGCTAGAGGTAAAATGGATTGTAAACATTCAAATTTGTACCTTTTTCACCTATATTTATTTGGTAAGAATAACAAACCGATAAACCCGCGTCCCTGTAATATTCTCCATGAACAGTTGAGCAGCTCCATGAATCGTCATTACAGGTATTCTTCTCTCTAGTTTCCAGGAACAAGCTTCACAACCCAGACTGAACCGAGCAAGATCAGAAACACTGAGGTGAAGGTTCAAGAGGAAATGTCTCGTATTAACTAGAAGCCTGAATATTGTCAGTTTAAATGAGATGAAGAAAAAAAATAAGGAACTCGGGCCGGATTATTGATAAATGAACCAAGAGTTTTCCTCTCTTTCAATTCCTTTGTGGAAGTGTACCGCTTTCTAACGGACATATTTAGGGAACACACACACACTTGCACAGACACGCACACAAACACACCCAAATAAACCTGTCAGACACGATTGAAAAATTTTTTTTTTTTACTATTCGCTACCGGGCTGTTTTTAGACATCAAACTGCAGCAGTTGAGATGTGGTTTCTATTGATGTCATTGTTTTTTATGTCACAGTCATTACTGATATATCCTTACCCTGGCACGTCTTTAAAGGAGTGGTTCAACTGAATTTGCTTACCCCCCCCCCTCTCAGTACGTTAAATTGAGTTATTGCTATTGCTACAGCCATCAACCTTATACAGTGTATGAAGTCTTACCCGAGTACCTGAATATGCTGCCAGAAATCTTGTTTCATTCTGTCGAAATCCATTCATTAAAATTTAATTAGCTGCTACTGCTGCACAGTCAAATTTCCTCACTGTAGTGTTTAATACTACGCACTTAGGATACATCGATACATCCTAAGTTGAATTTTGTTTGTGATGACTTTCATTTCCCAGCAGACGTTCGGAGGAGAGGCTTTTGTTCGGCTACACAGATGAACAACAGGAAGGAGGACATGGAGATCTCCTCTCACTACCGTCAGCTCCTCAGAGAGCTCAATGAGCAGAGGCAGCACGGCATCCTCTGCGACGCCTGTGTCATCGTGGACGGAAAGATCTTCAAGGCCCACAAGAACGTCCTCCTGGGCTCCTCGCGCTACTTCAAGACTCTTTACTGCCAGGTAAGCGGCGGCCGCCCATGGCGATTCGGTTAAGCACTCGTTTTTCTCAGCAGTTTTGATCGGTTGTGTTTTGTCAAATAACCGAAATAGAAAACACATATGTGATTGCTCCTTTTCCCTGCAGGTTAAAAAAGGGTCCGAGCCTCATCACCAAACCACCGTCACTCATCTCGACATTGTCACGGCGACAGGTTTCAAAGCCATCCTGGACTTCATGTACTCGGCGCACCTTGCCCTCACCAGTAAAAACGTGATTGAGGTCATGTCGGCTGCCAGCTATCTGCAGATGACAGACATTGTCCAGGCCTGCCACGGCTTCATCAAGGCTGCGCTGGACATCAGCATCCGCTCTGAGATGGCCGACGAACTGGCCGACTTTGAAATGGGAGCCGTCGCTGCTCCCGGCATAGGCGGAGGAGGTGGCGGAGGTGGAGTGGGTATGGCAGTAACAGGGAGCGTTGCTGGAGCGGGTTTGGGTGGAGGAGCAGGAGGAGGAGGGGTCGTGGGCATGGCCTCAGAAGCCCTCGCCTCCATCATGTCTGGTCGCAGCACCTCCCCTTGGCTGGCGCGACGCACCAGCCCGGCCAACTCTTCTGGGGACTCGGCCATCGCCAGCTGCCACGAGGGAGGGAGCACGTATGGCAAGGAGGACCAAGAACCACCCAAGAGCCATGAGAGCCAGGAGGAAGCCTGCCACGACTCCCAGCCCGCCTGGCCGCATGACTACAGGCCTGTCACTGTCAAAGAGGAACAGGTGTCCCCCACCTCCTCCTCCCATCCCCGGGACACTCCCAGAGGGGCAGCCCAGAGCCAGGGGGAGCAAGGGACTGGTGGCGCTTCTGGAGGAGGTGGAGAGGGATCCTGGCAACCCCTGTCAGGGTCAGGGCGGAGGAAGAATAGGAAGAACAAGGACACGGTCAGACATATCACCCAGCAGTCTGAGAGGAACTGGGACAGAGAGCGGGACAGGGAGAGAGACAGGGACAGTAGGCCTGGGTCCCCTCTGCCCTCCATGCTGGCTGTGGCCGGATGGAACTACAATGGACAGGACATCCCAGGTAATAACCTTCTTCTTCTCATACAGTGAAAAGTACCTCTGCATATTTTTCATAAAGTGATGCTGTAGATTCAGGTGGGGTGGTTTGATGTTTCTAACAGAAATGAAAAAAACAAAAATAATGTCAGGAGAGTTTGATGATATGGTCACATGATCTCCACAGTGGAGTTAATACGTCACTTCCTGCATTGTGCATCTGTTAATCGCAAATTGCGGTTAAGGTCCGAACCAGAATTTCCGGACTTTATTGAGCTTTTCATCTCTGAAAAGTCCATGAGACTTTAGACGTCCTGTGATTCGCTGTGATTTCTAACCCTGGCCCCTACTTAGTTAAACCAGTGAGGTAATTAGTGAATGACTGGTGTGATAATGAGATAAGGCTTGTGTGTGAGTGACTTTAACACCTTAACTACTGCTCAATCAAATTGGTCTGTGCTTTATTTTTAGAAGACACCTTACGGCCAATAGGGCAACATTTCCGTGCGAGCGATCAAACTGCTTTGTTGACTTGAGTTTGAACCCAAAGTTCAGCAGAGTGTACATTAAGCTTTACAGTGCATGTGTGGTTAATGCGCTCAATCCTGTGTGGATATTTCAATGCATGTCAGCCATCCACACCGTTTACCAACATTAACTGACTCCTTTGCCTTCGGGGGGAATGAGATTAGCGAGCTCCGAACACTAACGTGTTAGGCCCAAAATGATTATCTCAAATCTTGGATGTGTGAGGTGTAGCCATGGCAAATGGAGATAGATAACACAACCCTCTTCTTACTGCAGTTAGTAGTAGTAGACGTTCGCAGAGTCACACATAAACAAACTCGAGATCACCCATTTATTTCGAGGAAGCCTCTCTTGATCTCGCAGAAATGTTTCGTAAATTCTTTTGCATTAAATAAAACACTTACCTGTGTGTGAGTGTGTGTGTACTTGTGTGTCTGTGTGTGTGCTGCGGGGCCCAAGGCGTCGATAGGTAGATCATTAAAAGTAAGAGAAGCTAATCCTGGGCGCATTAAGGGAGTTGGCTGTGAAATGGGCACACGTCGCGCAGCGAAAGAAAACAGGATAATTGAATTGACCTGGGTCACTGCACGGATTACCAGCGCGTCCTCGCCATCCCAGGCTCCTCCCTCTCTCTCTGGGGTTTAGGGAAGGACCTTCTGGAAAGGGCGAGAGGAGGGAAAAGCGATTGGAGATGTGAGGGGTAATAAGAGGGAGAGAGGAAAGGAAAAGATAGAGGAAGAGAGGCGTTGCATGCACGAAGGCTTATGAGGGTTTGTCTGTTTGTGCCCTAAGTTCCAGATTTTGTGATCCGGCTGTCAGGCCGTATTACGCTGGTAAAGAACAACTTAGCTTCAGAGTCACACACACACACACACACACACACACATACACACACACGTATAACCACAAACACCCTCTAAACACACATCTCTATTAAGTCTCTATGCCGGTTGCACGCTTCTGGTCTGTGGTAGGAGGTAGGGTTTTAAGTCTGTCTGTAGCCAAGCATCCATCACAGAGAGGGTGCTGCTAGAGCAGACTCACCTAGTGCCAATTACACCCACATTTTGCTTCAGGGTTGGTCTCACGCTGGAGGAGAAGTAGGGGAAGGGGGGGGGGGGGACACATAGTCGGACCTCCTTCAGACCTCCCTACCATTTAGCAGTTAAAGATCATGTTACCATTGGGCCGGAGTGAGTTTTGGTGTGACAGCGTGTGACGGGGAGGATCTGTCCCACTATTGTGTGTTGAGTTAGTTTGCAGGAGTTGGTTTATGTGTGTTTAGACAAGGTTTAGTGGGGGGGGGGGGGGGGGGGTGTATTACCTGAGCAGGTTTAGTGAGGTCATTATTGGTCCAGAGGCGGAGGAGGGGGGAGTTTTTTCGATTGCGGGAGTGCTCCTCTTATCTCTACCACGTGATGGTCCGAGGTTCTTACATTTTATTTTTCCTTCTTTCTGTCTTTACGTTGACCAAGTCACGGCCCACAAAAAATACACAGGATCTAAATGAGCTTACAAGCGTTTGTCTACTTAAGTCGTAAGTCTCCTTAAGTCCAGGATTTTGTCACCTACAGATCTGAATCAGATGTACAAGCATATGGAAGAGCCGGGGAATTAGAAAGGGATGTACAATTCTATTTAAAGTTTTCTAATTACATTGTGTATATATGACACAGTTTGGTTTTTTTTTGGTACAACGTCTATGCAAAGAGGAAACCAGCGAACACTTACAATAAGATCAAAAACATGATGGTGTTATTGGGAGTGTTGGAGAATTCCTCTGAATTAAAGGTTTAAGGTTAGTTCTACAATTTTGAATTACGGGGGGGGTTGACTTTGGTGTGGCGGCTGTTCCACGACATCCAGCTGTTGGTTTCCATGAAAGGCCATGGCAGGTAAAAAAGGAGAAAGGGCACCTTCAGTCGGAGATTAGTTTAATTGCCTCATTCCTTATTGATGAGAATTGCCCAGACATTCTCCATCCCTCTCTCTCTCTCTCTCTCTTTTTCACTCTCTCCGGCTCCCTTGCTCTCTCATTCATCTGTGTCCATGCTTCACTATTGGAAATGCCCGTGTTATGTACAACACAGGGGCTGGCAGACGAGGGATTTAGCTGGATTATTCTCTAATATAAGGATAATATATGGCCGTGTAAGGGCTTCGGTGTATTAGCGCAGCGGCGTTCCAGAGTGTTTGTATGAAAATGCCATGTAGCTTGTGTTGACATAAACAGCCGCAGGAATTGGGATGTGTTTCCTTTAGATCCCTTTCACTCGCAAACATCTGCTGCGTTCACTGGATGTCATCTAAGCGCTAACCTTCCTTTACCTCTCTCTCTCTCTCTCTCTCTCTCTCTCTCTTAATGCTTGATCTCAGCCCATCTTAAGCTCACCTCGTGTGCTGACACAAATATTTGATATCTTACATGTGCATCAGTGATCCCATCATGTGCGTACATTTTCCTGTATCGTGCCACATTAGAGGTGACAACTTTGCGGAGGGTTTTAAATAGTCTCCTCTTCTCTCGCCTGCTTATGTCTTAAACCTTCAAATAATTACCTCAAATTATTTTTAGTTTGGTCCCCACCCCTGCTGCTTCTCTCAGACCTGGATTAAAAAAGCCTCTGCAAATCAAAGACGTAGCATTTTTAATAAATAATTATGATAATTCAGTATGTTTGTTTTAGATGCATCGTGTCAGAATCTTCATGATAAAATGGTTAGTCAATTAATCTAGTTTTTCCATAACTGATTTATCACCTGTAAAATCACATAAAGCAAAATGTGTAAACGTTTGCTGCTTCCAGCTTTGAAAAAATCTGCCTTTTTTCAGTTTTTGTTTGAATTTATTGTTGAAAAAATGTCGCCAGCTTTTGACTATTTTGAAAGATTAAACTTCAGTTGTGCATGTTTTTTCATATTTTGATAAATACGACCAAACAATGAAAGATTAAATTGAAATAATAATCACGCTAATAAATACAAATAAGTAGAAAGGTTGAATACATAAACAAATATTTTTAATTTACAACCCAAATTTACTGCTATATTTTATTAGCTATTTTCAATAATTAAGTAAATAATCATTCAAAGTCGTGGTTATTTCTGAAATATAGATTTCTTTTTCCACTTGTAAATGGTTTTGTTTCTACACATGAACAAAACTTTCTGTCATTTTAAATTGTCTGCATTTCCCTCACATTTAAAACAGCTTTATCAAAGCAGGTGTCACCTCTTTGTTGTGTGTCCGCTTGGAGGCGGGTTCCATCCTCTCATACCAAACCTTTACTCTCGGAGAAGAAGCCTGAGCTGCTGAAGACAATTGATTTCTTTCCGTCTTCCGTTACACACCAACTTGATCTTTATCCCACATCATAAACAGCCCTGTAAATAATTCTTGTTTATTTTTTTTTCTGCTGGGAAAAAAAACCTGCATACACACACACACACACACACACACACACACACACACACACACACACGCACACGCACACGCACACGCACACACACACACACAAGCGTGGTGACCTTTAGTGGCAGCTTGGGGGATTTTGGCAATATAGTACATGGCCGCTGTGACGCACACACACACACACTCACATACAGACACACATCTTGGAGCATGTGATTATGAAGACGTGAACAGTTCAATCACACGTGGGCTGCTCTTTCCATTTCCCTCTAGCTGTTGCACATTGATTACATCGAGAATCTCTTTTGAAATCCAGCATCTTCATCTGACTCTCTCTCCTCTGCGCTCGGTGGCCTCAGAGTGGCCCCTCCTCAACCGCTACAACACACGTGATCGGAGAGACGCACACATTCACACACAGGCCCCACAAATACATGCTACAAAATAAAAAAAAAAAGAAGTGAGATAATTTTCCCATGAAAGCCTCAGTACAGCGCTGCGTGTTCTGGCTTGTTCGAGCTCAGACCTCCATCCTCTGGAGCTCCTCCTGGACTCAGCTGGGACAGGCACTCTGAAGATTACCCTCGAGTTTGCACTTCCGCAGAAACTTTCTCTCCTCTCTCTCTCTCTCTCTCTTTCTCTCTCGTTCTCTCTGCGCTCCTCTCCCCAAGTCTCGGCAGTCTAAAGGTGAACACTTGAAATAATGAATCGGATCCCCCTTTCGCCCCCTTCCTCTCTGTATTCCAGTTAAGACTCTCCCCGTAGTATTTGCACTTCATTAAACTTGAAATAGGTTTAATATTTAAAACACCGTGAACAGATTTCAACCCCCTCACCCATCGCACACCTCTCCAAGATTTTTTTTTTTCTTCCCTCTCCCTCCCTTCGCCTCGCTCTCGGTTTAATAATCTACTCTCATATTTCCTCCCTAATTCACTCCTCCTTCATTAAAGAACCAAAATAGATTTAATATTTTAGACTGTGTGGACTTAATTTTTAACCCCTTTCTTCATGGCTCTGTGTTTGACACGTTATGGGTGAGATAACTACATCGTGCTGAGGCCTCTCACCCTCTATATCCTCTGCTCTCTCTTTTTAGTTTTTTTGTGGCTCCCTGTTCATCTTTCTCACTTTTTCCACAGTCTATTATCAGTTCTGTCGTTGTACTCCAGGACTCACTGTGTCTCGTTTTGCCCCCCCCCCCCCCATCCGTTTGCTCTGCCCCTTTGTCCTCTGACTGCACAGATGACTTCAGCCCTTTCCTCCCACACTATTGACTTTTTTTTTTGGCCTGCCCACCCCACCTACCTCAGTTTCCCCCCGCTACCTCCCTCCATCCTCCCCTTCCCCTTTTTGTCCCCTTCCACCAAACACGCAAACACTCCTTGAGGGGTTGAATGCCCGTTTTTTGTTAAGGGAGTTTTGACGTTGGACTTAAATACTGTACTGTCCTCTTTTATATCTCTCTCTCTCTCTCTCTCTCTCTCTCTCTCTCTCTCTCTCTCTATCTCTCGTTTATGTCAACCTCCTGTTCGGTTTCCACTGAATGAAAAAAAAAAAATTCCATTATCACCGTGGAAACCAATAATTTCTCACCACCCACCAGCCATCTTTGTCATATGACCTCACATCCTGCTGGACAGTATGGGCAGACCACCAGCTAAAAACCCCTTCTCCGACACCACCGCACCATCACACCAACAACACACGCACACACACACACATACAATCACAAAATTTTTCACACTCCTGCTGTCTCTCTCTCGCTCTCTCTCTCTCTCTCTCTCTCAGTTCTTAATACTGACACCTGCTCTATTTTTAATTCTTTGGCTTTAAAAGAGCCACTTTGGACTGGAAGCTGCCCCCTCCCCACTAGCGACCGTGGTTTTTTCCCAAAATGTCAGCACCCCCCACCTCTCCACCTCCTGCCCCTGGAACAGGAGCCGGAGAGAGGAGGAGGAGGAGGAGGAGGAGAGTATATGTGATTTTGGGGAGGAGGGGGTTAAAGATTAGCCATCCCACCCTGAGTGCACCTGGGTTGTGCCTGTGTATGAGCTCTAGTCAGGCCCACACACATACTGTGCACACTCACTAACTTGCATCCAAGTATATAAACCCATGCATCTACCAATCCTACATTTTACTTTAAAATGTATTTGCTGAAACTCAGTCTACACACACACACACACACACACACACACACACACACACACACACACACACGTACAAACAAGCACACGTTTCTAGGCATTGATCGCCCAAATCTAAGAATTAAACTACCCAGAATGCATCCTGACAGGATGTCCTGTTGGCACGGAGAACGGGTGGGTGGGTCCGGAGGTTCTTGCGGTGGAACATTCAGAGCATTACCCCCACAGCTGAACACTCACCCCACATACGACACATTTTGAACTCCATCACAATTGAATACACAGTTGTATTACAGTAATGTGTGAGTTAAAGGACTCACAATGTTGTAGTAACTTTCAAATGGTTCTAATATTGCGTTACATATTGCATTACTATGTAATTGAATCTATTAGAAGAGATAAAGTAATTAACATAAAGTTTGGATAACTGCGACATTGACTTACACTAGTATTGTATGTATTACTGTGAATGAATGTTACATCCACACAATACTGCTGCCCAAAGTAAAATGAGTCAGTCTGGGATTTAGTGTAACATAAAGCATAAAGCCCCATTATTAATTATTTTAGAATGAAAACCAGTAAATAAGGTGAGAAGTTGTTGTCGTTGCCTCTTGAAATAAAAATACCACAAGGGAAGTCAGTTTTCACCTTTTGTTGGTTCCCACAGCAACAAATTGATGAAAACAATATAAATAACAATAATTTAAATCTGCAATTCGACACAGAGCAAGGAAGCTAACATTAATTATATTTATCAAATAAAAGTTTCCATGCATTTAAGAAGGGACATTGGTAATTGGTTGAACTTACAGCACACATGATGCATGTTGTCAATAAGCTGGTCTCCACCAGCAATATGAAGTATGTAGCTGGCTGTAGAAAATTTCACCAGCAACCCAGCTACTCTTACTAGTAATCCATTGAATGTAAAGGTTTTCTGATTACCACATATTTAAACTGCATGCAGGGGACACATCTTTAATGATTTGTATAGAGACAAACAGCAACGCAGAAAGGCCCAAACCAGGGTTTGAACCAACAACCTTAGTGCGGTGAGGGGAATGCACCACGACACACTTTCTTGTGAAATCTGTGAGAGCTGGACTTCCTCCTCTTTGATGGGAGACTCGTGACAAGGCTCCTCTTTTGGAGATATGAGATGGAGATGTGATGTGATCTAGGATGCCTCTCTCTCCTCTCTCCCCCAGTGATCTGATAGCCAGTAATGGGCCCTGTAGCCGTGAGCCCGGCAGCACTGCTCACTGTGGCTTATGTGTCACACTGTACCCAGCATTCACCGAGACCTGGCCGAGCACAAGCAGCCGGGTTATGGAGACTATATAGTAAAGTGTGTGCATTTGTGTGCGTGTTTGTGCGTGTATGTATGTGTGTGTGTGTGTGTGTGTGTGTGCGCTTGTGTGTGAAAAAAAGCGGCAGTCTGACTGACGAGAGGAAGCAAAAACAGTAACTTTTTACAAGAATTTGACCTTTAAGAAAAGTGCTTCAAAACGAGCTCATGGCCTCTCTCTCTCTCTCTCTGTCTCTCTCTCTCGCTCTCTCTCTCGCGCTCTCCCTCTCGTTTTCAGTCAACCTGACGTTCCTCTTTCCCGGTCTGTTTATTTTAGAAAGGTGGCTTTGTTCTATTTACCGTACCCACTCCCTCCACAGCCTCTACCCCCATCAGCGTCAGACCAGTTGGAAAGGGGGAGCAGAAAGAGAGGAGGAGGTGGGTGAGTGCATGATGTTTGGACAAACGGACAACCTGAACAGGATATAGAGGTCTACAGCCTGTGGGTGTGTCGGTTTGGCCGAGGCACAGCGCGCACACAAACACACACGTGTGTGCACACACTCAAGCACACACAATCGTGGGAGTGTTCCCACTGGAGGGCAAAGTCTCCCTTCCTCTTATGTATTCATTCTCTCCTTTTCCCTCCTTGCCTCCATTCCCCCTTTCCGCTGTCACACCCCTCCACACCTCCTTCCTTTAGACCTCTCTTTCTCCTTCATCCCTCATTCCTTCTCTTTTGACACCCCCCCCCCCCCCCAGTCCTCTTTTGAAAAGAGGAAAAAAAAGAAAGTGTTAAAGATATAGAAGAGTTGGCCAATAGCTATGAGAAAGTAGGAGGGAGAGGCCAAGATCACCACAGGGAACAATTATGGCTTGGGTTGTGTACATACGTGTGTGTGTGTGTCTCTTTTTGGGTTTGATAGTTACAGAGGCGTTGAAGACAGTCCTGGAAGCTACTATCTGTCCTCCGCAACATTTTTCCCCTCCTTCTCTCCTCTATCCCTCCTTCCCCCTGTCTGTTTGGACCTTGCTTTCCATCCCGTCAGTTCACGCTGTCACTTCTGTTTTGACTCATCACATACACTGGAGCTACGGCCACTTCTCGTGTACAGCGTGTGTGTGTGTGTGTGTGTGTGCGTGTGTGCGTGTTCTTTCACTGTGAGTATATGGGCTCAAACAAAGGCAGGGCTGAGGATTCCACTTCCTCCTCATCAGTCAGATCGGTGTCTTTTCGTTTGTTGTGTAAAACTGGAACTTCAAGGTTCTTTTCCAAAAGTTTGAAAAGTACTTTGTAATCACGCAACACATAATAACGCAAATTACAACAAACAAAAAACCAGAACGACAACATAATATTTCTCAACAGAATGTCGGGTAATTTGTATCTTCTTTTTGCTCAATCTTACATCAGGGTGAATCAAAGTTTTGTGTTTTTTACGAACACTTTTTGCCCCAAAGTCAAACATGGCTTATTTGCACTTGTTCATAAAAATTGTTAAACCAACCATTCTCGATATTTTCACTAAACAGTCCCAGGCAATATAAAAATATCAATAATTATCGCAATATAATTTTTTCGATAGTTCGATATATTGACAAAATTATAAACTCTACGTCCAATTTGTTAAATATTCTGCTGATACAGTTTTAAACCACAACCTTCACTCAGGAGAAACATTTTTCAATCTTTAAATAATAAGAATGTTAATTTATCAAGTTGAACCTCCTTATATCTACATCATTTTGGCCGTATAGCCTCCGGCCCTGGTTAACAATCAGTCATGCGTCAGTGTGAAAGTTTTGGCCCTCAGAGAATCTCACCTCTGACTCTGTGGTTCCCCTCAGCTTGGTGCAGCTCTACAGCCCCGTCTTCTGTTATTTTGGTATTGATGTATTTCTTGTTGTGCTCACCCTCACCACTCTGATGTCTCACTGCAAACATCAGCTTGTTAAAACGCTTTAAAATCCCACTCCGCTCGACTCGCCCTGTACCTATGACAAGTTAACAACTAGCTGGTGAACGTTGTGTAGCATTAAGCTGGAGCAGGATCTTCCCCCTGCAGGATGAACGACATCAGTAAAATAAGAGTGAGTATCAGAGTTAACAGCTGCCAGGTCAACTTGAACACTGAACTCCCAGTGAATGTTAATGTTGCTCCACGTCTGCTGGATGTGCAGATTCTGAAAACAGGTTTTTCCGCATCAATTCAAAAGTTGCTGTTATGTCAGCGTTCTTTAGTTTTTGATCAGTTTAAAGATTTTAAAAACTATTTCACGAGCATAAAGAGAGTAGAATACAAGGTGTGATCGGGGAGGGAGCGCTCAGATTTATCTTAATGTCAGAATCATGTTTTACTTTCTTTGAAAAAGGAGTGTGAGAGGCTGTTTTTAAATGCAGCTTTGGCCCAGAAATGATACCAGGACTTTCTCCTGTTTTTCCTCTGCTCTTTGTCGTCAAAGAAAATGTTTTATAAAATAAAAAGAGGCCAAAGTCTCTTTTGTTCCTCCCCCACCCTCTTTGCCCCAGATCACCTGCCTGAACTGCTCATTGTTCCCACTTTCTTCAACCTCTCTTCTTTCCTTCTCACTATACTCCAGCAGGATGCAGAGAATAACTTCACGTTGATCTGCTTTCCACTCTCTGAATCTGTCCTCACCCCTCACCCCCCCACCCCCCATCCTCATAAGTCACTATCTCTGAAACTAAAATGGGTCATGGGCTTGTTTCAGGTGGGACCTCCCACATTTCATTTTTTTAATGAATGCTGATTCCCCTGTTGAGAATCCACCTGACCTGAGATGAGGAAAAAAAAACCTGCGTGAATTCAGACTCCTTCAGTGGCGCAAGATGGTTGTTCAATAAGAGAGTTCAAAGTTGTGTCAGATGTCTGTGTCTGTTTTTGTGTGTGTGTGCGTGAGAAAGCAGATAGATAGATAGGCAGTGAGACAGTGTGTGTTTGCATGTGTACATGGTGTAATTGTCTTTGACCCTGGCAGGTTCTTTTTTTCTCTTCTTCTTCCTTCGTGGTTAGACTGTTTGGCCTTCCCATAGTTCCTCTGTCCTCAGAGACATCCAGCTTCAAGGTTTAGTGTGTGTGTGTGTGTGTGTGTGTGTGTGTGCGTGTGTGTGTGTGTAGGTCTTACCAGAGAGGGGAAAGGGAGTGATGGAGGTTAGAGGTGGATTTGATAGCACGGCACACCCAGACCCCGTCTCCCCCCTCCTATACCCCTCTGTTCAGACCTTGATAAGTGGAGCCGGAGTCTGTGGGGGTTAGGGATTCCTGTCTGGCACAAACACACACATACACATAGAAACATACACACACACACACACGCACTGGGATCCGCCCGTTCTACATTCCTGTGTCCGACTAAGGAAGCAGCCCAGCCGTCTTCCCCTCCACTCCCAAATTATCCCCTTCTCCTAAAGTCACTGCATACTTATCAAACGCCTCGCTACCTCTCTCCCTTCCATCCTGACTCACGCATACCTCCTCTATCCCCCGTGTTTTCGGCCGCTCCATCCCTCCCAGCGAGCAAACGGCACGTTGAATCATCTCGTAGTGAGTTGTAAAATGTTGTTTCAGAGCGAGTGACAGGGATCAGCCGCTAGAGCGAGATACAGCAGTGTCACCCTTTTTTTTCCTTTTTTCATTATGTTGAAAACACGTCTCCTATCGTTCCCGTGGGATCTGTCACACTCTTGAGAAACACCGTATCAGAGGTTACTTGCCGTGGAGCCAGATATTTCATGTTTTAGGAAAGACGAAATTCAAAACCATCATTTCAGACATCTCAGCTGCTCATCTCTCCGTTTGCACGATCAGTCACCGCTGACGTTTTCTTTCTCAGTTTTTCCTCTTTGCTGAACTCCTACACTCGCTCAACTTTTCCCCTCTTACCCCGTCTCTCCCTCCTGTCCTCATATCGCCCCCTCTTTTCTGTCCCTCTCTTTTGTGCTATCTGACTGCGTATATCTTTTGCCCCCCTCTCTCTCTCTCCCTTCCTCCCTAACCCCTGTATGGCTCCCTCCCTTTTCGGCAGGGGGTGTATTACAGGGGTTAGGGAGAGGTCATGTGGTATCACGCTGCCCTTCTCTCTAATGGTTTCTTAATGAGAGAGTCAGAGAGAGAGAGAGGGAGAGAGGGAGAGAGAAAGAGAGAGAGGAGCAGTTTTGAGAAGCAGGATGAGATATCAGCAGTTCGGCTCAGGGCACTGACTCCTCCTGTGTACTTGCATGCATGTGCGTGTCCATGTTAAGTCTGTGTGTACTTCTGTGTGTGTGTGTGTGTGTGTATTCACACATGCCTGCGCTATTCGACTGACCCCTCGCTCCATTGCGAGACCTCTCTGAGCTCCATGTTCTTCTCCGGGGAAAGAGGAAATGACACGTTTGTAGCCTTGAATAAGAACCGGGGCTCGTCACACGCACTGTCCACTGGGTCTGGCTTGGCTTGGGTGGGTGGAGGATGATGCGGAGGTGAGGGACGAGGAGGGGTGGGTGTGTGTGTGTGTGTGTGTGTGTTGGGGGTGAGGTTAGAAGGGCCTGGCCTGTTCTTTAATTTGAACAATTTCTGCTGATTTGATCATAAGCAATTAATCTCAATGGTTCAGCTCGGCTGCAGTGGGGGAAGAGGAGATGAGCACAGTCCTCTATAGCATGTGTGCATCTCTCTCTCTCTCTCTCTCTCTCTCTGTGCTTTCCCCCCACTCTCTGCTCATACTGTGTGATTACTGTTATTATTACCTCTTATACTCATACCAGGGAGAGACCCTGCTGGATCCTCTTTTCTCCTTTGTCGCACATGATGTTCGCCTGCAGTATATTCCGATTTTGACATATTTACAATTTCTGCTTGTATGGGAAGAGCCCTGAGATCCGTGAACATATGAATCGCTGAAAAGCAATTTTGTTAAGTTTTTAAATGACGGTGCGCCGAGATCACGTACCTCTGCCAAAGGCCCAACAGTCCCCTAATGGAACCACATTTTAATTCAGTAGATCCAGATTTATATGAGGATCTGCACCAAATTGAAAACACTCAAAAATATCAGCTCCTTAAATATGCCAGTTTCTCGATGAGAAATCGATGAAAATGTTGCAAAAGGCCCGATCTCACAATCAAATCCCTGGGTCTGCCCCCTGATCCGGATCCACAGCTAAATGAAACGGGTTATTCCCTGACCCGAAACCACTTCCTCCCACCGAGTTTCAATGTAATGTTCCTTAGTTTTGGTGTAATTCTGCCATCAAACAAACAAATGCAGACATAGCAGAAAGCATAGCCTCCTCTGCAGAGGTAATAAAAACTAATTAAATTGGCCTTGTTATGCTTTTTTGATTCTTCCCTTTTCTTGAATGTGTTTGTGCATTATTTTGCGTTACCACGGCCAAAGTCTGAAGCAAAGGGAGTCCTCCTCTCCGCTGATTCACTAACAACAAGCTCGCAGTTTGGTTTGCCTCCCTCATCCACATCTCATTTGTCTCACTTCCTTCCTCCCTTTAACCCTTCGCTCTCATTCAGACCTTTACACGGGGACCCGCTCCCTCCGCTCTCCCTCCGGCGGCCCAGCCTCTCTGCCAGGTTTCCATCTCCCTCTATCTCCCCGTGTCCTTGCTCTTCCTCTCCGTGGCACCGCACTCCTCCCATGCTGAGGCCAGAGCTCTCTCCATTGTTGGAGGCAGGTTGCCAAGGATACAGGCGCAGAGAGACACACAGTCTTAATGTTGTGAGATGGGAGAGACGAGCAGAGACAGAGGGGCAATAGCCGCGCGCTGGTCACTGGGCAACGTTAATGCTTTCCAGAGAACACGTAACGCCCCCCCCCCCCCCCCCGCTCAACGCTCATTGGAGTGTCCCGCTGTGAGCAGATCACATCGACTTTTTTGCAGCGGTCACCTGCCCTCTGTTCGCACATTGTGACCGTAGCATATGATCGTAGCGTCCGTCATCACGTGTCCTGTTTTCTCACTTTTCATCCGCTGCCACTTGATGGAGCCCCCGGAGTCGTCGCTCTTAAAAAAAGGCCTTTGTCCATCTCGACAAAAGTCTGAAAAAGTCAAATGATCCAGACTAGACAATGTTTGAGGACACAGGAATTCTTAAAGGTCTTGTTTTTTTTCACCTGTGCATTCACTGGTTTCGCGACGCTGCACACAGACATACAGTAAAGATCTCTTTACAGGCCTAGTCACATTCAGTGGTTTGTCCTGACCATCCTGGTATAATGATCTCAACCTAAATTAACCTGTTTCCTTTAATCAGGTTCAGTTTCTTCAATTCGGCTGAACTGATTTGCCTTTTTCTGACCAATTTCAAGTTTGGGAAAATTCCTGATTAACTGGTGAACTATCTGCACCTATAACCAGATTTAGTGGTAGACTAGATAATAAATTGATAATACATAGAAAGGAGGACTCTGCATCTTTTTATCGTATTCATGCATTAAATAACAAAACACATTGTTTTGCCAGCTAGGACTCTATTTGCCTTGAACACAAAGGATAAAGCACTATCGCATAATGTTTGTGAGAAAATGAGACCTTAAGGCCGGTCTTATCTCTGACCACACCCCTCAGTAATGTCACAATGTCTTGGAAAAACATCTGTGCACGGCTACAGAAAGGAGACTAAATCAGAGGAGGTCAGCAAAAACAAGATGTTCAGGGGTGTTATGAGGTTTAGAGAAATACACTAATGGAGGCAGGGTTGGCATTTGTCTCACTTGTCTCCTCTCGGCAGACAGCAGATGCGCACATGGTGCCGTGCAACACACACAATGTCTATTGTTCAACGCACAGAGATAATGACAGTGACCTCGTACCGATTCTGAGATGTGTTTTTTTGCAGGAGCATTGTAGCCAGTTTACAAATCCAAAATGTTTTTTGCAGCAACAATATAATCAACCTATTTGAAGGATTTATCTAAATTTGGGGACGCATTTAGATTTCGCCAACTTTGTTTTTGTTTGTTAAACTAATTTCCCGGGAGCCGTAAAGAAGTAATTCTGTCTACGTTACTCTGCCTCTGAGCCTGGGGGCTGGTCAGCGTCAGGCGAGGAGTGTGTTAACCCACACACCAATAACCCACAGGCTCTGTACAGCATCCCCACCCAGAGTCGTTGTCGTTTTCCTCCTCCACTTTCCATTATCCCCCCCTCCCCGCCCTTCTCTCTCTCTCTCTCTCGCCCACCTTACCCTCAAATATAACCCTGGACCAGGCTGGACAGCTCGCCAGTTCCTCCCCTGTGCATAAACCTAAGACATAACCTCTCTCTCCCTCTCTCTCTCTCTCTCTCTCTCTCTCTCTCTCTCTCTCTCTCTCTCACTCTCTCCATCTCTCTCTCTCTCTCTCTCTCTCTCTCGCTCTTTCTCCATCTCTCACTCTTTGCTTTTAGCACAAAGCCCTGCGTGTCTGCCTTCCTTCCCCACCCAGCATTCCTTCCCCATGCAGACCTCTCCCCCGCTCTCTCTCTCTCTCTCTCTCTCGCTCTCTCTGTCGACTTCCCTCCTACCCGCCAACTCGCTCAGCCTCACCCTACCTTTCATTAGCCCACTCTTTATCTCACACACTTACTTGACTCGCTCTCTCCCCCTCCACTCCCCTATCTCCCCAGCTTTTACACTCCCTGTGCACACACTCTCTCTCTCTCTCTCTCTCTCTCTCTCTCTCTCTCTCTCTCTCTCTCTCTCTCTCTCTCTCTCTCTCTCTCTCTCTCTCTCTCTCTCTCTCTTTCTCCCTCTCTCCCCTCAGTTGCTTAGGCTTTTGTTTTTGATACATCTTCATTTATTTCTCTCTCACTCTTTCCCTGCTGACCCTATTATTTTTATATTCTCTCTCCCTCCGCCATCACTCCCCCTCTCTCCCTCTCTCCCTCTCTCTGTCCCTCGCTCTCTCTCTCTCTGCCTCCCTCCCACTCCTCGCAGTCCCTCTAAGCTGCATTAACTCCCCAGATTACCTTGAGCCCTGCAATCCTCCATCCCCCACGCACTCACCCGCTCCCTCTCCATCCTTCCTTCACTCATTCACTTGCTCGCTCTGAGTACGTCCTCATCATGGCGGCTAATTTTGAAAATCGAAGATATGGTTTGAAAGCTACGGGCACCTCTTGCTCTCGATGATCATCAACAGTGTTTTTAAATTCCGCTTAACTCTTTAATTTACTGTTGTCAGGTCGCTGAATGAACATAAATGTTAAAAATTGATCCCAGATCCGGCAGCCGCAGTTTAACCAGTCGAACAGTAAATCCTGCACCGCTGTGCTGAGCTGTCGATCAAATCATTATCTTATCATCATAAAATAATCTGCCGGATTGAGCATGAATACTAATGACGACACTTGTGATTGGCTGTATTCAAATGAGTTATCAGAGAGATGCAGGAAGTTGCCTCTTGAGCTTCAGTGCTGCGCAGCCTTCAGATTTACATCATTGTGTTGCGCTGGCTGAGTCGTCCCCATCCACACAAAGGCTCATGATATATACTTTAAAAGAGTCAATTAATGGCAGCAGCATTCACTTAACTGCCGGCGTACTACATGAGTATGTAGAAAGATTAATTTTCTTTGATTAATTCATTTTAGTGGTGAAGAGCTGAAAAAAATAAAGAGCCTTTGAGTGGAGGAAGCTGTTGGAGCACATTACCTAGAACCATGGAGGTTAAGTTGTAGTCGCTGTTTGTTGTTTGTGTAACTTTTAGCAGGATTACGCAAAAATTACGAGGCAGTTTAACTGAAACTTGGTGGAGGAGCAGAATATGGGTCAAGTAAGAATATTGATTTGTTTAAGGAGGCAGATTTAAGGTTCTGTATAGTTATGACACTTTTGAAAAATTTCTCAAGAAATAATTCAATGATGATTAAAAAAGTCTGACATATTTAGGGGACTGTCTGTAAATTGGTGCAGCTTTTATTTCAGACGACTGTTGGGCCTTGGCAGAAGTATCCATTCAGCTGGGTTGCATCATCCAGTTTTGTTCAACCTGCTCCTTTTAGAGTGAACTGCTCCATAAAAGAGTCATAAACCAGGCGGCGAGTTTCACTAAAATCTGTGAATTTATTTTCCTATTAGAGGCCATGGCCATTCAGTTGCTAACCGAAAGGGATCATTTCTCCGGGGAGTTTTTCTGCCTCTTCAGTGGCTCTTCATTGGATGAAATGGTGCACAATCCCGAGAAGAAAATGCTGTGGGGGGGGGGGGAGTAAACGGCTCAGTTACCAAGTTGGAGAATTTGAGAGATATGGTGAGGGACTAGCGCTAGCAGGGCTAGTTCATCAGCTGTGAAGAATCTCACTGCACCACTCGCTGATGTGACCAGATCATCCCTGGACATCGCAGTAGCATCTTCCATCAGAACGTTTCTAGATTTAAATGCATACTTGGAGGCTGTGGTATAGCCCCCCCCACGTAGAACATGGATGTTATATACATATACATTCCCTCATTGCTATTGTGCAGATTCCAAATGCTTAAGTTGGCAGCGTTCGTATATTTAAGAACAGCGTTCGCGTTCTTAAATATTATGCCTCCATTTCTGGATACTGGAAGGAAGTGGGGACACGTCGTACATCTTTATCGTATGGCACCAACATAGGTTTCACATCCTGATATACTGCCCCCCACTGTCTACATGTGTAATCACATGTTGCGGCCGCGTCTTCCTGTGGATTGATGGAGGGCCACGGCGTAGAGAGAAAGATGCACTTTCAAATTTAGCTGCCTTACTGTAAACGCACACTCACTTGCTCACCCCCACCGGCACTATACCCACCCTCCCTCCCACAGCCTCTGTAACCTCCCCCTCACCTCTCCGCGCTCCCCCTTCACTCACCCACCCACCCACACTCCATCACCCCACCATCCACCTCTCACCCCACCACTCTTGCGATCGCTGCGCTCCTCTCCTCTCCTCCCCTCCACCCACACTCTCTCTTTTTCTCCGAGCCCCAGCAGTACCACCATCACCACCAGCACCATCATATCTCTCTCTCTCCCCTGTCCTTTACCACTCTCTTCCCTCTGTCCCTCCCTCCTCCAAAGCCTTCAGGCTCTGCTTGATTTATGCTTGCCCTCCCTATCCACACACACCCCACCACCATCACCACCACCACCACCCACTCTTCCCTATCTCTCCTGGAGGTTGTGGCCCGGCTAGTCCCTAAAAACAACAGAGAGAGAGAGAGAGAGAGAGAGAGCACGGGAGAGTAAGACAGACAGACAGACAGACAGAGAGAGAGAGAGGGAGAGAGAGAATAACAACCTCTTTTACTTTCCATCCTCCCTCCTTTTTAACCCAGCATTTTTTTCATTCCCCTCTCCCACACTGCTTTTTAAATTGCCTCTGAATTCTTGAGCTGTTTTAGTGCCTCACTCCCCCTTCTCGGCTGAAATTACTTTTTTACCCTCTCAAACTCTGGCATGCTGAGGAAGCAAGTTCTACCTTCCCTCCCCTCTTTGTCCACTCGAGGACAAACATGCACTAATCACACATACAGTGTACGGAGTCGTTTGTGGAAGAAAGAAGGTGAAGGAGACACTTTGCGTTTCGGAATCAAGCCGCTCTAACGTCTCGTGGACAATACGGCGAGTGGCGGAGTCCGATGACAAGACGGCTCTTGTAATGTCTTGTCCTTTTCAACCTCGGGCTGGCCGAGCCATTAACCAGGCCGACTTGGGGCAAGGTTTCTTTCTGAGTCTTTTACTGTCCCTCTTTCACTCACTAACACACACACACACACACACGCAAACACACACACACACAAAGATACACAGTGAGAGAGTCTTTCTCCTTTGTTTGCACTCCCATTCTCAAACATGCACACAAGCCCTACTTTCTTCTTGACAGCTCTCTTGTGGTCGACAAGGCTCAGTAACTCGTTGCTTAACCACCCCTGGACTTTTTCTCTCCAATGTGTTTGGCTACTGTCTCTGTTGGTTTGAAGGTGTGGTGTGTTGTTTGTTGTGTGTGTGTGTGTGCGTGTGTGTGCGTGTGTGTGTGACTGGAGGTGTTAAATGAGTGTGTCAACCAACAGCCAGGCCATGAGTGCTTGTGCAAATAGTGGCTGTGAGTAAACTTAGTTTTATTCATCCTTTTAAAGCTATATTTATTTGAGAAAATGGAAACTCCATTACACAACAGAGTGTTTGGCTTCATTTGAGGGCGAGGGAGGCATATGTTGAAACACACACACACACACACACACACACACACACACACACACACACACACACACATACAGGGACACACTCCTCAAGCACAATCAGAACAGAAGATCAGAGGTCAAACTGGGTCAGCTGACCCTTCCCTCCCTTTTCAGACCTTCTCTCTCCTCCGCTTTACTGCGTCAAAGCGTGTTCTCTAATAACACAACTCCCCTTGAGAAACACACACACACACACACACACACACACACACACACACACACACACACACACACACACACACACACACACACACATGCACACAATCAGATACAGTGCAGCCTTCCAGCCACAGCACAGACAACTGTATGTCCTATCCATTAGCTGTAACTATCTCAATGGCTGATAAATGCAATATCCCTCACAACACATTTGAAGTATAGTCCAACACACACACATCTTTTATTCCAAGGTAAGTCTTATTCCGCCTTTGCTTTTTCCCACTCAAGCCCCCACATATATTGCAGCATTGCTCACTCACACAAACACACAATCACACACACGCACACGTTCACACAATCGCACGAACCAACTCACACATGAACAAAGAGAACCACCATTTCCACATATTTGTCTCTCCTTTTAAAAGGGGGTTTTGATTTAGCATAAATGTTGAAGCCAAGGGTGCCCGGCTACCATGGCAACCAAATTAAACGGAGGATCTCTTCAGAAAGCAGAAATCTAAATTATTCGGACTCTTTTATGAAGGGGAAAATGAAAATTCCCTTCACTGTACAGAGACCGCTGCACTGTAAAGGCAGAAGAAAGGAGGGGAGAGGAAAAAAACGAGGAAAATGCCATTGTTTTTTGGGATCAGACCGTGCAGTTCAAAGACATATCCCATGCCATTGAAATTCATAGGTTGTCTCATGACAACCAGTATGTTAACACTCAGCATATGTGCACAAAGGAATGATGTAACGGCACTGTCTCTAAAACTATGGCTAAACCTATTGCCTCTGGAAGACGCCACAATATGTGTGCCGACAAATCCTCACACACACGTATGATGAAATCCATAAGCTGCGTGCATGGGATTAGGTGCGACTGGTTCTTGTGTGGTAACTGATTTTATCTGTTGGAACAGGATGAGGTTTAAGTAACACAACATGTACGCGGGGCCGCTAAAGCTCACACAAGTGAAGGAGGATTATTGTCTATACTCCAATTAGTCAGTGCGGGAGCCTGTTTGTGGTCAGATGAATACTAATTTCTAATATCTCACACTTAGTCCGGCAAATGTGGATCAATTCTCAGAAAGCAGGATACTGTATTTTGCCCCGCGGAGACTTGGCGGGGGGGAGTCCTTTTCCTAATGGCTCAAACGTATATGTATTCCTTTGCTCACATTTTTCTCACGTGAAAAAAGAACTGTTTTCCGTGAGGACGTCAACCAGCGCTCACATTTCCATTGCTCTGCCATTGAATCTGCAGCGTGTGACTGAAGCATTGTTACTGTATGACTGTGGGGAGGGCGGACATGTTCCATCTGTAGATGCACGTGTCCAGGGGGATGCTGGGAAAAGTGGTCAGGGGTCATTCGCTCTTCCAATGAACAGATGAGTGGAGGGAGATGGGGGTCAGAGGTGACCCTCCTTTCTCTCTCTCCTTCGCTTCCTCTCCTTCCATTTGTCTGCCTCTCCTTTCTCCATACATGTGTGTGTGTGTGTGTGTGTGTGTTGGTGCATGTGTATGTGTACGTGTGTGTGTGTGTGTTTGTTGTTGGCCAACAGCAGATCTATGTTATTGATTGACTCCTGTGGCTGCCGGGCTGCCCACTGAAGGAGGGGGCAGAGCTCTAATGAATTCCTGCACCTTATGCCCCCTTGCGCCAACCCCTACACCCCCTCCTTAATTAACTTTGTTTGTCTGTGTGTGTGTGTGTATGTGCGTGCGTGTGCGTGTGTGTGTGGGATGGAGGAGTGCGTGGTTGCATGCATGTGTATTTTGTGTGTATCTTCTGTGCTTCCTCCACAGCTCAGCACCCCCGCTTTTACACTCCCCTGCCTTTTTTCCTTTCTCACTCTTTCTCTTTCTCCCCTGTCCACTCCTCCTCTCTTCCTTCTCAATTTCTTCATCTCCTCTTTTCTGTTATACCTCCCTCTGTGTATGCCGTTAGTTTGATGGCGCGATTACTTCACGTGTGTGTCAATCTTGTCTGTCGCGCCCCATCTCCTTCGCCGCGTCCTTCGGTATCTTACTCGTAACTCTACACCTTTCAGATTTATGCACGTAGGAGCAGCAGTGCATACAGAGCGTGTGTATCCATCCATCTGATCTATGATCATTTATCTATACTGAGGATGGAAAATGACTGACAGTGTCCGTGCGTGCGTGTGCGAGAGACACGGAGTGGTCAACGTTGACCCAGTAGGCTGTAAAGAGGCTGTATGCCCATCGGTATTCCAGACGTAGAGGCAAACTAGTGCCTCTGTCACCTTGACTCCCCCCACCCCCCCCCCCACCCCCCCGCAGCAGACGAGCACCGGGCTGCACAGGAAACACTTAGCACTACCTGACTGTTGTTAAAATGGACAATATGACTATTCTGTTCCCCTGGTGCAATTTTTTCCCCCACACTTTCTCATTTTTACTTTTCTATCCATGTTTTGCTTTCTGTGTGAGCAAAACATGGATACTTACCCCCCCCCCCCCCCCCCGTTTCTATCTTTACTTTGTTTATTCCCCATTAGGATTCAGCCGTGTGACATGACTGTGTGTAGAGCAGGAGACTTGGATATTAGGATGTCAGAGGGTTTCTGTCCAGGACAATCTCACATAATTATTTACAAGGCAACTGTTATCTCTACATTAGTGCTCCGAAGTCTGTCTGCGTGTGTGTGTGTGGTTGTCTATGTATGTGTGTGTGTGTGTGTGTGTGTGTGTGTGTGCGTGTGGTTGTCTATGTGTGTTTTTTAGGTGTAGCCAAGCCATCCTTTCAAAGTGTCTAAGTCAGCGATGTGCGTGGTGTGTATTTTTGTCTAGGTCTTCAAGAGAGAAAGCTGTCATCAGTAGAATGTCAATTAGGAAGTGTGTGTGTTTGTGTGTGTTTGTGTGTGTGTGTGAGTCTGTGGTAGTGTTGAGCGAAGCCGTCGTCGGCAGTGTGGTCTGACAGTCTTGTAGATCCACAGTGGAACCACCAGCGACATGTCTACTGCTGACAGCTTTTCCACACGCTCTCCTTTCAATGACACTGACGGCCAAAACCAAACACACACACACACATACAGTCATAATGCACACACACACAGACACACACACACACACACACAGTAATAATGCACACACCGTCTGTCTGCTTCTCTGTCTCTCACCGTCTGTTTATGATCTCCATGTAGTTTTGTTGACGGGTGATGATGAGGTATGTTCGGGAGTTGAGGAGAGAGAGAGAGAGAGATGAATCAGAGCGGTGACGTGTTGGTAGTCGCTACCGAAAACACCGGGTGTAAGCGATGACTCGACTGAGAGGTTTAAAAAAATACTTTGTATGGTTTTTTTTCTGTATTTATCCTCTGTGGTTTCTGTCAAGCTAAATACACTCAAATCGGCCAAGTGACAACTTTTGAAGTACAATGTTAAAGGTTTTTGCCGTTTTACCACCATCTCCTTTTTAAAAGGTGCCACAAATCCATCAGGGTCTGGATTGTCCGACTTTTAAGACACATGTGATCCCTCAAACTGAGTAAAAAACTGTTTCGAGGCTTTGTCCCTTTCCACCTGCTTGAATATCCCTGCTTTAGTTTGTGTTGTTTTCAAAAAAAGTGTTTGAAGAACACAAGCGCTCACTCATCTTCTGTTACCTCATCTCTTCTCAGGGGCAGACGTGACCGAGCCCAACAGCTCAGACAGCCGCGGCGAACGCCTCGACTTCTTCCTCAAACAGGAAGAGGCCCTCACCGCGGAGCCGGGCTTCATGGGCGCCAACGAATCGGAGGACGGCGGGGGAGGAGCCGGGGGCGGGAGCATCTCGTCCGTGGCCAATCTGAAGGCGGCACTGATGAGTAAGAACAGCCTGCTGTCGCTGCGGGCTGAGATGATGGGAGATGATAACCCCCTGCTCTATGAGTACCTGCCCAAAGGAGGACACTCCCTGTCGTGTAAGTCACTATTTACCCACACTGATCGTTACACACACTTACACTCACAGCCACAATTCGTCATAACTCATGTACACAAAAATATACCAGTGTGCGGTTGAGTGTCACCTGGGAGACGTTAAACATGTACTTGACACGAGTGGCTCCTGCTGCAGAGAATTTACCTTATCAGCCAACTGTATTTTAATAACTATAAATGCGTGAGTGTGTGTGTGTGGGTGAACGTGCGCGAGGTGCCACTTGAGTGTGTGGCAGTGCCAGCGATGAGTAGTCAGCGGTGACTCAGTGAGAGAACATTTTGCTGGGATCGCTCTCGCTGTCGTGAGAAAACATTTGTTTGGTTTTATGTGACAGTTTCTTTGTGTGTATAAGTGGGTCTACAGCTGCACTTCACAGCGGCAAAGTAACACAACAGAACTGCAGCAACTGTTCAGACGTTCGCTGGAATCTCAGCAGCGAACAGGAAGAATAGCTTCAGACAAACCCAGGCCTGCTCTTTGCTCCTGAAAACATCAGAAAGTAATTCATTTACCATAACAATTACATTCTTCGTGATCATGGATGACGTTCTGTAATTTGTATTTAATATAGTTTCATGTTAATATGTGTAACGCCTTCTAAAACCTGTGGAATATCAGAAAATAATGTTCAAATCACCCAATCTCTAATCATATCAATAATAGATCAATACAGATGCTTAATTGTGCCTAATTCCACAGAGGATGTCTTTCTTCTTCTATCAGTGTTATCTTTCCTTCAGTGAGGGTGCTAAACTGCCAGGGTGTGTATAGTAGATGTGTGTCTGTCTGTGTGTGTGTGTGTGTGTCTGTGTGTGTGTGTGTACTCGAGTGAGCGAATATTTGCCTGAGTCCATGTCCGCGTGGGCACACTCGTGTGTTTGTGTTCCTTTGCTTTACTGGCTCGTAATTGGATCTTTTGTCCCGAGTTCTGCCCGTCTTTGTGAGCGGAAGAAAAGCAGAGGAAGGGTACAACTCCAAGCATCGTCATGCCTTTTGAGTTGAGCCCCACTCACCTATACAAAATAATATAAAGACAGGGCCAGGACTGAATGGACCAAAACACGCGCTCACAATCGCAGGAGACGCGCACGTGCCCGCGCACGCACGTCACATCACATCACCCCTTTTGTGCGAGTGTTAAGTGTGTGGGATTGAGATGTTTCTCTTGGCTTAGAGAGGAGAATCAGATGCTGTCACAGCACAGAGAGACAGCCTCACAAGCTGCGGCAAAGAGAGGAGGCTTTTTTGATACACTTTGCAGATACACTAAGCCTTGACTATATGAAAAGGAGATTTGGAGAATTCAGAGAATGTTAATCATTCGCTCCCCCGTTTGGAAAAAGGAAAAAACTTGTTGAATGAGTCCTATGGCTGTATTTCAGCCGTCACCAGAGGGACCTTGGGGGAGGTTTTTTGGTTAGCCGTACCCTATTTTGAATTCCCTGCACAATAGGGGTCGGGGAAATGGCTTTGTCGAGATGGCCAGCAGCCTCCCTCCCTCCCTCCCTCCCTCCCCGAGTCTGTCCCTGTGTCTAAATGAGGACAGAAAATAAACAAACAGTGTACCTCAGATTACTGGGCGGAGGAGAAGTCTGCCCGGTTTGACAGATCACCGCTCCCTGCCTCCCCCCCTCTCCCCTCCCCTGTTCTCCTCCCTGCTTCTCCTTCACCCCTGCTCAACATCCTTCCTGCTCTCCCCCCTTCCCCAACTCCCTCTCTTACTCCCCCTCATGCCATCCATCCCTCCCTCCATCCTTTTCTCCTTCACCCCTCCTTAACACTCATCCCTCACACTCTCCCTCGCTCCCCCCTCCCCTTCTGGCTGGCTCCTTCAATTGCTCCATACTTGTCTGACTCCACGTCTCCCCCCCCCCCCCCCCCCCTTCTTCAACTTACGCTGCAGAGCATCAAAGTATGTTGTTCTAAAAAAAATCCTGGGAAAGTATTGATCTGGAAGGAGAAGGAGGTAGAACAAGGTCACCTGGCCCAAATCGAGAGAGACCACTGAATATCAACAAAAGGCCTTGACATAGAGTTTCTGTCTCCCCCTGCCTCCCTCTCTT
The DNA here is from genome assembly GCF_949316205.1 of Platichthys flesus. Lineage (NCBI taxonomy): Eukaryota > Metazoa > Chordata > Actinopteri > Pleuronectiformes > Pleuronectidae > Platichthys > Platichthys flesus. The sequence continues at coordinate 19,040,179 of NC_084951.1, forward strand.
CCTCCCCCCTTTTCTCTTGTTCTCTCTTTTCATGATAATAGACTCTTTAATAAAACATTTTTTTCTTCCCCTGAGATTCATACATTCACAATCAGATCAAAACGGAGAATCAATGTTTCTCAGTTTAGCCACTGAATACCTTTTTCTCTCTTTAGAAATTCAAACCACTCTGACCCCGCGCCTTGTTGACGGGGCTTGCAATTCAAATGCGCCCGCTCCTCTCCTCGCCATCCCCCGCGGATGAGGCCACAGGCCACATCCTCTCAGCGCGCGGAATGCCAACAATACAGTGGAACCAGTCCGGGTGTCAATCAGCTCTCCTGAATCAAATTAAGATCATTTGGATTCGGCCCCCGCCCCCCCTCTGTGCGTGCGTCACACGATCAATGCCAGACAGTGGCTTTTTTGCAGGACAGTCCCCGCGCACCTGTCCGCACTAACACTTCGTTCCGGCTCTAGAAAGAACATCCAATTAACTGCAGGGATGATGCTGACATTATTGAACTTTTCCCTCCACCACCCGCTCTCATCACTTCACGTTTACTTTGGAAAATGGACCCTGAATGCACCAGCTCCCAGTGACTCCACAGCCACTCTAGAGATTTCTCCAGTTTTAGAAATGATTGTATCATAGATTTTGCCAAACTAAGCCAAGCACCAGATTTGTATTTGGATTGTGAATAGCAACCCCTTCCGCTATAATTTGTTAAATAATCTGATCAATATTAAAGATAATGCTTTAGGCAACAAAGAGACAACTACAAAATAATGTGCAGAACCACAAAGGGGGTATTTCCACAATAGTGTACCTTTAAAATTGTCAAATGCAGGTAAAGAAAGAGCAGTAGGGGTCAAGGTAAAACTAGATATGGATTCAGGAGACGGAGATAACCTCAATCTGATTGTGGGATTTTCTGTCAAAGGCAACTTAATCCACTCACCAGATTTTGGATTTGGAGGCACTTTTCCAAACATCTCAGGAGATACACACCAAATACAGGTGGGGTTCAATTCTATGTTATTTGTATGGCACCACATCACAACACACATTATCTGAAGGCTCTCAAACCCAACAGTTCCCATAATGAGCAAGCACATGGCGACTGGGTGGAGAGAAAACTCCAGACTCCGTGTGGGCGGCCATCTGCCTCGACAGGTTGGGGTGAGAGGAGAAGAAAATGGGGGAGAAAATGGGGGGGAAAGAGAGAGAGAGAATGGGGAGGTAGTGCTAACAAGGTGTCATTAAGCCTCTTTTTTCTTTTTGCCATTAGGTCATGGCTAACCCCAATCCTATCTCGCTCTTTATTCCTTACAACGGACTTACCAGCTTTTAGGCGATTAGCGGCTGGCACCTGCAAAGGTCACCCAACAGAGCCAACAGGTCATGTGACCGTGTCTCGGAGGCAGGTGGAGGTGAGGGAGAGGAGGGAGAGGACTTCAGTGTGAGAAGAGCTAAAGGTTCTGTAAGAAAGGACTGCGGCTTGTGTTTGAGTTCTTCCGCCTTCATCGAGTGCTAAAAGTCAATCGAGTTACCCCACCTTACTGTACATTTTCTTCTTTCTGGTTCTTTCGCTCTTGTCGCTGCTCAGTGACTCAGCCTGCTGTTATTTGTTTTCTGTACAGCTCGGCAGACACGACGGCAAAATTGAACTCAGCGAGACGAGAGCGCTAGAAATTACAGACGTATGTTGAAAACTCTTCCAGCGACGTATCGAACCGAAACTGTTAAAGCCGGGGCGACGTAGATATTTGCCGCGACAGAGGGGTGTCGATTGCCGGGACGCCATTTGTTAATCAGCTGCTGTCTCTCTCCTGTAGCTCATCCCCTGACTCTCCGTCTTCTTCTTCCCTGTCAATGTTGTTCCTCCCGTCACGGCCGGAGGTGGGGAGGAGAAGACGGGGGGGTTGAGCATTTGTGTGTGTACGTGTGTGTGTGTGTGTGTCTGTACTCTCAGTAAGTGGGAGTGGGGAGAGTCGGGCGCGGTAGTTTAACATTCCAAGAATCCGTCCACGGTCGAGCCTCATGGTTGTGTGATTCTGTCCGTTGTGCAGAGGAGGGCAATGAATGGCTAACCCACTGCATAACTCTGGAGACATTCCCCAAAACGCTGCCCACACTCACACATTGCCATACACACAAACACACGCACACACTTGCACAGACACACACACAGAGACGCACTCAGAGTTCGCAATAACCTGCAATGCATTTTACTTTGATTAATATGCACTACAGGGAAAGGAGAGGCACTCGTGCTACGGGCTAATGGGGGTATTAATGTAGGCAGAAATAGCTTCAGCGTGAGAAGAGCTAAAGGTTCTGTAAGAAATTCGCATTTCTTCTTCCAGCGTGCCTTAACTTGTTGCTGGTAAACATCTTACATGGTCGATATAGTTGTCCTTTACCCTGCGTGTGCAAGAAGTCCTCACTCGAGCTGCAAGATGGCTCCTGTCCAAACAATCTCCCTCCACGCTACAGAGGATCCTCAAGCCCTCTCCTTATATGCATTTTACTCGCTCGCACAGCACATGCACAACGCCTCACAAAACACACACACACGCTGCCACCCTCTGCGCACGCATGTGGGTGGAAGGAGAAGGAGAGCAGAGGAGCAACAGAGAAAGAGAGAGAAAGAGAGAAGAGAAGCCCTAACCCTTTCCCCTTGGCTGGTGGAAAGTGAAACTTCTGAGTTTTTCTTCCTCCCCCTCTCCACTGTGTTTGATAGTGTAGCACTGGCAGCCTCTGTGCGCCCCCCTGCCCACTCTCTCCCGTTGTGTTGTGGTGGCCAGCTGCTAGCAGAGTTGCAGTTGTACGTGAGTGGGTGGGTGAGACTCGTTTCCTGTGCTCCTCAGGGCTCCGCTCCAACAACTACTGCAGCACGCTCCGGCCAGGGGCCACGGGGGCCACTATTCATAACAAACAGGGGGCTGGCTCCTCTCCTCCTCCTCCTCCTCCTCCTCCACTTCTTCTTCCTCCTCATCTTCCACCATCACCACTACCGCCATCATCGTCGTCATCAACACTGGCATACTGCCCACCCACTCCACCCACACCACTGCTCCCCTCTGAGCCTCGGCCCCTGGAGGCCCCCGGTCTGCGGGCTGGGGCACCCCCGCTGCGCGCAGAGGGGTCGGACATGGACTTGGAAGAGGCTCCCGAGGGCCCGGAGCCCTCCACCTTGCCTGAGGTAAGCACACAGAGCCTGGATGATCTCCAGGGCGGAGGCTGCTCTCTGGGTACCGCGCCTCCAGTCGGATTAAAGTTTGAAGCGTGTAAAAAAGTGGAGACGAGGATCCAGGGGGCAGCTTCACCCTGCTCCTGCAAACACACAGAGAGGGGTTGAGAGGTGACGGTGGTACCGGTGATGTGATGGGGGGGGGGGGGGGCTGGGTGTTAATGGGGTTATTTTTAATCAGCGCAAAGTCTTTTTTACACACAAGCACATCATCGCTCAACTCCTCTCTCGTTCCTCATTCTTCGTGTGGAATCTGGCACATTTCCTGCTACGCTGCACAAGAAACACTGTCTTTTGTTTGTCTTTCTTTTCTGCACGATTGTTTTTCCTTCTCTCCCTTTCAGATTGCCGGCTCCTCGCTCTCGTCTCACGTTTCATACAATTTCCTTTTTTTCTTTTAATATAGCTAGACCAGAATTCACCTTCCAAGCCGGGAGTCTTTGCTCGGCATTAGCAGTAATGTGGTTTATAGTGGTCGGATTAGGGATGACACATCCTGTCACAATGGCAGTGTGTGCTTAGATATGGTGGATAAGAGGAAAGGTAGTGAGATGAGACTGAGTAGAATCAATACAAGTAGACAATGAGAGGGTTGCTCTCGCAGCCCAGGAAATTGTTTGTTCTGCTTAGTGTGTGTGCATGTGTGTGTGTGTGTGCGTGCGTGTGTGTGTGAACACGACAGTATGAGCATGTGTCGACGCGCGTTGTACCGCCTCTCCGTGTGAGCGGGTGAGCATTTAGGAGCAGCGTTTGATTTCAGCGGACCTGCCTCCCAACAAGCCTCCCCATCTCTACGGACAAGCCATCTGTTTGCCCGGTGCACAGTGTTCTGTTCTTAGAGAGGGGGATGAGGAGGAGGGGGAGGAGGAGGAGGAGGAGGCCAAGGAAATGGGTGGGGGGGGTGAAGGAATGACAGGAGCATGGTGTAGATGGAGGACGGATTCAGTCGAGGTGGAATGCAAGACGGGAGAAGAAGGTGGGGACGGGTGCATCCAAGTGGGGGTTGAGTATATGAGTAACAGAGGGATGATATTATTAATACTGTAGATCAACCGAGGAGCTCGTTCTGTGGGACAGCTCCGGCTTCCAGGAGCTGTCAGTTCTTTATCGTACCAGACTTTTTCTGTTTCTGCCTCCTCGTCTCTTTAAATCATTCTGACATGTCATTTCTCTTCTTTTCTGTTTTCATGTGTGTGTTTCTGTGTGTCTCACATCGAACAGCCTTGTCTTCACAGCTTCTGTCACCTGCCTGCCTCCTGCATGCCCAGACAATATTCCATACAGCCTCTATGAATGTGTGTCTGTGGCATAATGAATTGTTTTGTGTTCACAGGAGGTCATAAAGGATGAAGAGGATATGAAAGAATACAGCGCAGGTACGTTTCAGGCTGTATCCAAATATTTCATAACTAAAGAGAGGTGGGTTTTTTTTCTTCCTGTGCCATACGTGTCTATTTCGCTCTCTCACTCTGCCTCTTGCTGTCTCAGGCTTGGAAGGTGATCAGTCTCCTGTCGAGAGGGATCAGATGGTCCATGGGATGTGTGCTGGTGGGCTGATGCCTGCGGCAGTGTCCGAGGCTGGCAAAGGGACTAGAGGGCCGATGGTGCTGGGCGAAGAGGCTGGATCAGGGGAGAGAGTCCTGCCAGAGCCCGGCGCCTGGCCCTCACCGGGGTTCGCCTGCTCCCTGTGCAAACGGCTGTTCAGCCGCCTGGAGCATCTCAGGGAACATGAATACCGCCACACCCTGTCTCTGATGGCCTTGTCCATGGACTGGGACATGCAGGGTCCGACCCAGCCCCGTCACCAGTCCCAGTCCCAGCCTCTCCCGTACCACCAGTCCCACTACCGCTCCGCTGTGGCCGAGTCAGTGCCGGCACGCTACCTCTGCTCCCAGTGCCCCGCCAGCTTCACGCTCAAGTCCAACGCAGACCGACACGAGAAGACCATCCACTTCAAGAAGAAGCTGATGCAGTGTCTCTACTGTCTGAAGCACTTCAGGGACCGCACAGACCTGCACAGGCACCTGTCCTCCGTGCACTCTAAAGAGAGAGGGCACACCTGCCCCGCCTGTGCCAAGGCCTTTAGCACCCAAAAGAACCTGGCGACACACGTTAAAGTGTGCTGCCAGGTGGGCTCAGTGCCAGGGACCATACTGGGAGGCGGAGCTGGGATGGAAATGTCCAGGGGCGGGGTTATATATCCACTGTGGCGGCTTTCTCAAGAGATGCAAGTTGACAATCATAATCACAGTATCAATGTGGAAGACTGACACTGGACGCACAGGCTGCAGGTTTATGTACACACATCCACACCCACCGGTTAGCGTTGTATCCTCACTTGTGTTGTTTGTTCATGCCAAAAATGACTTGTAGTGTCACTGCACTGATCAGCACGTCTGTTGACATGATTATTAATCCATAGAGAAAGTCATTTTTTCTGTTTTTTTTATATCTTGTTAAATTTCTTGTCATATTTTTTATGATAGATGATATAACAACATGTCAGAGGTGCAGAATTTCTATGCAAAACGAATCTTTAAAACAAACTTCTGGCTGTACGCAGGGTTGTTACGGTTTGTGAACGGCTTTGAGGAACTGGAGGTATGAAGGTGAATGCCTGTGTGCTGCGGGTGCAGAGAGCAGGGGGTCGGTCCCCCCCCCCCGCTCTAAACCACTTGTCTGGCTCGCTGTCGCCAGTCCCCCGTCTGACTCAAGTCTTCTCTCCTTTTTAGGCAGAGAGATCTTTATCTTTGTGTTCACCCCTGCCTGCATTATGGGGCACTAAGACACTCAGACACACAGCTCATATCTGCCCGGCTTTCCTGTGGCTCACGGCCCACACAACCACACCACCCGCAGGAACTCTGTAGTATTGCAGCAGGGACAGCTGAATAAAGTCAAATCAGCTCAATTTTCCTCGGCAGTGCAACTCAATAAATGTTAAAAATAGTAATTATTGGCATAAACGATGTCCATTTAAAATATCTGTGGTTACAGTAGCTTGAAGAGAAAGGAAAAGACAAGGTGAGTCTGCCACGGATCCACCTCCACTGGACGTGCAGGAGCTTGTCTCCGGTCTGACACAATTGTCTTGGGTCAGTTCTGTGAGTTCAGTGCAGATGGAGGCGATGCGCCAATCGAGAACAAAGCCAGCTAAAACAATAGAGCTGTAGCTGCTCAGATGGGGGGTTGGGGGTGGTGTCATTTTCTCTCTTTCTCTCTGTCGCAGATCTGTGCATCTTCTAGTGGCTGAGTGTGGCTGGAGCTGGACAGTAATTGGCCCTTCATGGCTCCGACCCTTCTTAACCCCTGACCCCTCATCTGAAGAGGAAGTGGGGACCGAGGGGGCAGATTCCCTTTAAACCAGACAGGCTTAGTGATGTCACTGCTGCAGGCAGATAATGGTGTGGTTGTGAGGGCGAGGGAGAAAAATAGGTGGGGGGGGATCAAGGATGACAAGTGGGAAAATGCTGGAGAGGAGAGTAAGGAAGGTGGTGAAGATAGAAGGCTGCAGGAGCGTGGACTCAGTATTTAAAAATCCAGACACATTTCAGCCAAATGTTCCTCCTTTGAGTTTCCAGCAGGCCTGTACCCTGCAACGAGATGTTGTTCTGATACAACCCAGCTCTCAAGGTTTTATTGTGTGCGCACTCACACTGTGGAAACTGCACCCGAAGGGGAGACGTCCACCTGTGCTCCGCTCTAATAATCCACTCGCTCCGGGAACATACGTAGATCTGTGATTTCTGCATGCGTGCAGCGGATAAAACATCTTATAGTGTGCGTCAGGAATCTACCCCCCCTGTCTGTTGTACGTATGTGAGTGTGTGTGTGTGTGTGTTTTGGTGTATGTATATACAGTATATACACAATGAACTCCCAAAAGCCAAATCCTTTCTAATACGAAATCCCATTTCTCAGGTAGCACACACTGTCCTAGCCAGCAGCTGTAGCGGACTGGTAGGCTTAGAGAAGTCAGGAACTAATCAGGATCTCTGCAGTATCAGCCGCTGAGGAGAACTGGCAAATAGTGTGTGGATGTTGTGTTTTTTTTTTTTTTTTTTTTGGTTTGGAAAATGTGTTGTTTGTTAAGACTGAAAGATCATTTTAACATGTATTGTACAAAAACATGTACTTTTCTCAACGGAATGAGATTCTGCTTGTAGTTTTGAATGCTGTAATTAAACTATTATGGAAATTGTGAAAACTTGATTTCCCTCTTTTCTGCAGCTGTCTGTGTCCTGCACATACACACATCATCACAACAATATGTCTGTCTCACGTGTTTGCGTTAATTTGATGTCTGCTCTCATCTGTTCTGCAGTTTGTGTACATGCATGTGTGTTTTTTTTTGTCGCTGTCACGTGTTTTAATCAGAACAGAAGTTGATTTGCCGACGGAGGTAATTATATCATATTATTTCACTCCTAGCGCAACTCGACCCTTAACTGTGTGTTTGAATCCATCCTTTATGTACAGTGAATGTGCACCGTGTGTGTTGTGTTGTGCCTGTGTGCATACATTCAGCCCTGATCTTTCATGGTTGTGTACTGTATGCTTTGACTGCAAAGCTTCTCATTGGCTAGAAACACACACACACACACACACACACACACACACAAACACACACACAATCTGCTTACTTGGATGCCCTTCACTATAGCTTAACTACCATTTAAGTCTAGACCTTAAGATAATTGGCTTAACAGACCTCTACACAAGAATCGGACATGGTATTAACATTATTTAAATTTTTTTGTAAGGTGAATTTTCCCTTTATGTGTGTGTGTGTGTGTGTGTGTGTGTGTGTGTGTGAGCGCTTTTATTTCCCAACCTTCCAACTTCATGTCACCGTCTGTGTTTGTCTTTCTGTCTGTGTTTTTGCTGTCCATAGCCGAGACCTTGGAGAGCAGTGGAGGCAGACCGACTGTTGTGTTGTGTTGTGTGTTTATAGTATCTCTCTTTGCCTTTATTGCTTTAGTATGGAGGAAGAGCTGTTGCCAGGGCAACTGTAGCTTTGACTGGGATTGGGGTGGCCATGGGAATTGATGGTACATTTCTAGACCATGCTGCTAATTAAATGTAATAACTGAGAAGTGACGACTGGGTTTATTCAAACGAGCTTCACTCAACAATAATCTTTTCTCTCTCTCTCTTTCTCTCTCTCTCTCTCTTTTATCTCCCCCGTCCCTCCCTCCCTCCCTCCCTCTCTCTCTGTCCCCACAGTGAATGACTTCACGGTGATCCGTAAAAAGTTCAAGTGCCCCTACTGCAGCTTCTCCGCTATGCACCAGTGCATCCTAAAGAGGCACATGCGCTCACACACTGGTGAGAGGCCCTACCCCTGTGAGATCTGTGGCAAGAAGTTCACCAGGAGGGAGCACATGAAGAGGCACACACTGGTGAGGGGCCGCACACCGTCACCGGAAGGGGGCAGAAACATTCCACCTCATCCAAAGTGTAAATGACTGATGGTTTGAAATGATGTGTTTCTGTCCAACAGGTCCACAGCAAGGACAAGAAGTATGTGTGTAAAGTGTGCAGCCGGGTCTTCATGTCGGCAGCCAGCGTCGGGATCAAACACGGCTCCCGGCGGCACGGCGTCTGCGCCGACTGCTCGGGCCGGGGCATGGCCGCCCTGCTGGACCACAACGGGGAGGTGGGAGGAGACATCTCCCCCGAGGAGGAGCTGTATCCCGGCGACCGCTTCCACGACGAGCAGGCGGAGTGCGACGGCGACGGGGAGGGGGAGGGGGAGGAGGAGATGCTGGTGGAAGGGGACGGCGAGCTGATGGGAGAAGGGGAGGAGGAGGCGGTGAAGTGGAAAGACTCAGGGATGAGCGCCGAGGCACACGGAGCCCTGGACAATGAGAAGGAGGAGAGCGACTCCTCGGCACCGGAGGGCGAGCAGCAGAACGGGACTGACCGGGAGTTCACCTGGATCTCCTAGAACCCGTCCGGCTCCTGCTCGTGGCCTCCTCACCTCCTGAAGATCTCCTGCGATCTGCTGGGCAGACACCACTGCTCTCTTCACCCATTCGTCCCAACGTGGGCGGGGCCTTCCTCTGAACGGAAAGGCTGTAGGGTGATGCACGACAATGATCTAAAACCGTTATGAGTGACATGCTCAAATGCACACACACACACACACACACACACACATACACACACAGACACAAACACACACTTAGGCTACTCTCAACCTTGGCTGCCATAGTAGAGGGAGAGTGGTGAAGAGTTGGCTCAAGGCTTTTTTCTGCTTACCTCCTTTACTTCTGATGCAGTGTTGCGTTGTTTTTTTGTGTGTGTGTGTGTTCTTTTCTTTCTTGAGGGTTCAGGCCAGAGTCCAGTAAGTTGTCTACTCTGTCACAGCAGGAATCAACGAGGACGCTGCCAAGGACATGGCCGACGTCGGACTGTAACTTTGTGTGTTTGCCATCACAATCACCATGGAAACCAAGAATCACTGACAGTGTAGGGAAACAGCCAGGAGGGGGAGGAAGATGAAGAGGGGGGAGGGGAGGGGGGGGGGGTCCACCTTGGCTGTAATGTTTCTAGGGGGAAGTGTCTCGCTCTCTCTTTCTCTACCGCTGAAGGGAGAGTTTAAATCTACTGCAAAGCTTGGTGTGTCGGAGGACGGGGGGGTTGGGGGGGGGGGGGGGGGGGATGGCACCGCGATGCAGAGTCCCACTGCCACAGACTTGCACTTTAACGACAACTGACTCCTATCAAAGCCCTGAACCCGTGGTTTACATTTTTCTGATCTGATCTTTGCTTACCTAAACGACTCGGTGACCGCACCTACCTTTAAGGACGTGAGCTCCATGTCCTCTTGACTGTTATCACGAAATCGAGATCACTGAATCTTTGTGCAGATTGCTGTTTATATATTATAGCCTATGCCTTTTTTCGGTGGGGTCCTTAATCTTTTTCTTCACTTGAGTTTGCCGCCGCGGTTTCTTATCGATTCATTCCAACGAGAACTTTGACAAAATGTACATACAGATTTGTTTTTCTTGGGGGGGGGGGGGTTACAACAAGGGAGTGAAGAGTGTGTGTGTGTGTGAGACACAGAGAGAGAGAGTGCAAAGTGTCAGAGTTTTAAACACAGTGCATATCAGCTTCTGCTTCCCTGTTTGGAAACACACTCACCACGAGCACACAGTGGATCCACGCCACCGGCACCACCAGCTCCTTCTGTCTCTCGCTCACGCTGATGATCGGACCTGAGAGCCTCGTCTCTCACCTGTTCCTCTTACCTTTTCCCTTGCTCATGTAATTCCAGTTTCTGAACACACAGATTATGCAGACTCTTTATCTTTCTTTTGATGAAATATATATATATATATATATGATTTTTTTTTTCCTTTGCCTCAAGCTTTGTAAAGTTTAAAAGAAGATGATCATAACTTGTGCTTGAAAATTCAGAGTTTGATATTTGTAGAGAGTGTCATATTAATTTGCTTTGTTTTAACGGATATTTATTGAAAAACCCTGTTTGTGGATTCCTGATTCTTTTGAGAATTCCCTCCTCTCTCTCTCTGTTTGTGTGTGTGTGCGTGCGTGCGTGTGTGTGACTGCCTGAGTATCCCAAAAAAGTCTATCTTGATTTTCTTAAGATTCTTTCCATGTTAATGACAATTCAAGTGAGGCAGATGACGTGTCTTATTATGAGTATCAGAACTATGATTACTGTTGTTGATGTTACTTATTAATTATTATTATTATTATTATTAAGTGCTGGATGCTAAGCTTTATTGTGTGTTCTTTTTTTTGGTGATATTTTATATCTTGTATAAGGGAAAAAAAGCTTTTATACTTTGCCTTGTTGTGGACAGCAAGCCATGGGGCTTTAACCAACCTGTTGTTGTGCCAGTTTACTCTTTTCCTGTCGTATTTGCTTTTTCTTTATTTTCAAACGGGGGGGGGGGGGACGGGGGGGGCAGCGTCACCGTCAGACTTCTCTGTTAGATATTGATTGAAACATATATTCCGCACACGCTTTTTTTTGCATCACTAATGTAAACTAATTGATTAATATCGAACCAAAACCGATCTAGTACCTTGTATACATGAAGTGCTTTTGTTTCACAGTCTGTGTGTGCAGGTGCTTTTTGATTTATTGTTGTGGTTAACAGTTTTGTTGTTGTTGTTGTTTTTTTTACTATTATTGATATTATTATTATTATTTTTGAACCTGTCACTATTTGTCACAGTTTGAAAATGTGCACATGTTATGGTATTATCGTGAATATGAAGGGCTGCGTGAAAGGACCGGCTAGCTTTTGAAGACTGCAACTTAGAACCAAGCTGATTTGTGTGTCTATTTTCTTTGTGCGACTGTCTCACGCCTTCACAGGGACACAATCAAGGAGAGATGCAGCATGCCGACGATTGGGTCGAGTCCACGTGCTGTGTTTCTGTCCGCTCGCATTTTACTGACTCCACTCTTGTTCATTCACATAAAGGGAAAGTAACTCTGGGAAACATGTTGTTGCCAGTGCTGGACACACACAAACACAAACACACACACACACACACACACATCAGGCCTCCGCTACAGGTGCCGTGGACTGCACTTCCCATCAACCCCCACTGAGAAAATCAGTACAGTCCGATTTTGTGATGCTTTCTTCATGTCCGGCGATGTCTTTTTATTTGATTGGTGTTATTTATTGGATTTTTTTTGTGTTTTTGTTTTTGTGTACTTTTCTGAGGTGACAATAGAAGAAAGACAATGGGGTAGGATTTCTACGAATGTTAATGTTGGGGCGCGGAAGGAGCCCGTGATCAGCGACCAATCTCTGTCTCCAGTGGTTCTGTCGTGGCCACTGGGAGACAGGTCTGGATGTATGTGTGATACCCCCCCCTCCCCCCCCTCCCCACTCCCCCACCCCTGCTCCCGCGCTCTCCTCGCGACCTGTAACCTGTATGTCCTCTTCCTCATACCGGGTTGTACTTCAGGAAAACGTCTGCCATCAGCCCCTCGATATGTGCCTCAATGACATTCCACCCGTGTGTGCTTGCTTGTGAGAGTGCTTGCTCCGTGACCACCTGCGTCGACGGAAAGAGATTAGCGCGATGTGACTGATCATATTAGAGGACGATTCCTTCGACGAGACAAATCATGACGGGCGCCTGAGATGCTCCTTCCCGCCGCGTGTGTCCATGACCTCCTGTGCCCTGATTCCGTGGTCTTAACTGCATGCCTGTGTTCATTTTTGTCATACCAAAGCGACGTCTTCGGCATCTGCACACAACCGTCTCATTCCCCACGATGCAAAACTGGAACTGTTTGCTCTGCTGCAGATGAATATGGGTATTCTTAGACGTGTACAAAATTGCAATCCTCATTTAGCCTGTATAGCTTGATTCACATGTGCAAATCATGAAGCCATAGATATGGGTATATCTATATTATACTATATTTCAAAATTTGGCGCTTTTTACTTTGGAATTTTTGTTCTTCTACTAAGAGTGATGTGTGTATACCTTCATATATATGAATTTATATTACTATTATATATTATTTATTTCCCCCCCTCGAGTTTCAGAGGGCGTTTGATTTGTAAAAGTTTGCCCTTGCAGCTTGAGGTTTGTTTATTTTCATTGGGAATATTGTTCAACATGATACTGACTTTATATTGATGATTATCATAAAACCTGTGTTTGTAACAAAATGTGTTAAATAATCAACAACAAAAAAAAAAAAAGCCTGTCCTGTTTTTACACCCGTTTTGTTTCGGGCAGATTTAAGTGCTCTTGTGCAGTTATCTTTTTCGGTTGATAGTACTGATCACAGAAACGTTTTTACCATGAGCCTCCTGTTTTGATGTTGGGGCGGGCCCGGCGGCCATGCAAGCCTCTTTCTAACTTCATGTTTAGTGGAAGAATTTGCTTGACTATGATTTGCAAAAACCAATCAGTCTCAATAAATTTTGAAATTGCTGCTGTAAAGAAGTGACCGACTGCGTGCCGTGCCTTTTTGTGCGTTGTCATTAGCAGCCGCTGTCCACAAGGGGTCAGAATAGACAAGTCAAATAAAGAAGACACAGGGACGAACATCAGTCCACATTAGCTTACATCACCACATGTCAAACTTTATCATAAACTTCTCCTCCTCCTGAAGTGATTCATCTACATATTAAATCAAAAAATGGGACACCAGCCTTCTTTTCTTCCATTCAGATTTATTTTCTTTCTGTCACATTATATCACATTGATCACATTATCAGCATCATACATGGTCATCCATCTTTTCAAGCACTAGTCACGGGCTTGACATTCACACAAATACTCTTTGAGTGCACCACTCCTCAGAAAGTGCCTCCTCCCTGCGTGCGGGGCTGCTGATGAAGACCAGAGGCGGAGCCCGCACACAGGAGGAATCTCGCCCCTCCAGTTAAGACCCGAGGCTGACGCTGTGTTTCCCTGAAAATGTGCCGCCCTGCACGTGTGGGTGTCGGTCTGCGACGAGCGTGTTTGCATTGAGAGGGAAACGAGCTAAATCAGCCCTGGGTCATCAGTTCCTGAAGGGGGGGGACATCTAACACATAAAAACCCTTCAGTGTTCTTTCTCCTAACACAAAAACAAACAGGAAAGAAATGAGCGATGCTAGACATGCAAAACAACCTCAAACTCAACCAGACAATCAACCAATCGATCAATCAATCAATCAATCAATAAGAAAACGGGAACAAAGCAAAAAAAAAAATGAAGTCAGTTTTCACCCCAGCCAGTTTTAGGCTCAGTAAAAACACGACAGGGAAAAAGCGATGTGACAGACTGAGTGTCTGGACAAACGATACAAGCACAGTAGAAGAAGCCGGAAAACTGCGTGGAGCTGCCATTGCAATGCATTACATTTGATTTGGAAGGAGATCTATTGGCTTTGCTGCTGCTGGTTTACACACAAAATGAAAACTGACATTCAAGAAAGCAGCACACACATTTTTTGACATATTTGGAAAAATACGAAGGCTTTTTTTTTTGTTTTATGCACATTTCAAGGGTTTAGTTTAGCTTAATATACTGGGTAAAGGCTTAGGTGGGACCACAGTAAAGCTGGAGAGCACACGAACAGGAAATGGAAAAGGACAAGGTGATTAAAGAATAATCACTGTAGTGAGTAAGGAAATGGGAAGGATATGTCGAGTAGGAAACAAGTGGAAAACACTAAAAGCGTGCCGTCTGTTGGAATGTGCAGGGCAGGATACAGGTTCCCGCCAGGTTAAACAACTTTTTCATCATGACCCCAAACAAAGGGCGAAGGTTATCCTGCCTATCAACACCTTAACGTCAGAACCACAAACAACATCCACGATAACCACACATTCCAAAACAAATTCTATATGGCAGGGAGAAAAGACACCAACAACAACAAAAAAAAGGACAGCAACAGTGTGAGCGAGTCGCCCCGGATGTCACCAGAAAAAAGCTGAAGTTAGTTCTTGTTCCATTATAAAGCACACGATTGCACAAAGTAAGATAGTAAAGCAATACTGCATGGTTGTGTTATGATCTAGCAGTGTGGCGACAGCTGTCTGTGGGTGTTAAAGGTTCGGAGGCTAAAAATCTGGACGCGCTACTGGTTCTCTACAGGCAGTACACAACAAGCCAACAAATATAACAACAACAAAAAAAGACTTTTTTCTTTTTGTAGGTTTTTACATTCAACAGGTTTTTGTTTTTCTCCCCTTTGCCTCTAAGCTACAAAATACATTGAATCATTACGTGTTATGTTCACTATAGCTTCTTAATCGACTCTTTAAAAACAATGAAAGAAAAATATTCTGAGCAACTGCACTGTAAAAAAAAGTTTCCTTTTCATATAACAAGATACAACAACAAAGAAAACAACAATATATGGAAAAAAAAAGCCTCACGGTTCTCTTTTGTTGCATATGTACAAGATAGCCCTGAAACAGCAAAATCCATCAATATCGTCTCTGAAGCGTCTCGCGGCTGATTTCCCTCCCGTCAATCTCCAGTTCCCCTGCTCGCCCACGACGTCAGCTCTAATCTCCACCTCTCGCTTTCCACGGGAAACATTTAATCGTTGATCTGTTTTGCAGAAATCCGCCGATAACGGATCTGTCGTCCCTTGTACCCAGAGTTCTCTCTGGCCCGGATGACCCGCTGCCCGCCCCCACCCGTCCCAGCCGAGCAGGCATCAGTGCTGGCATAAGCATCGGCCTCTGACCCTGCCGGTGGAATCTGAAAGTGCTTACACTGAGGGTGGAGAGGGAGCTGATGGGCTGCGTTTGACACTTGATATTTGACCAAACTGGAGATAACAGAATTAAAAGTGATATCCAGCACTAATAATAGTAACTACCTCAGCTCAGTAAAATGTAAAGAAGCTTGAACCTGTTTTTTTTTGAATTTTTTTTTGTTTTAAGTAAAGGAAGCACGAAGAGGAGCTTTACGGATAGAAAGTGTGTGTGTGTGTGTGTGTAATATGAAAGAAAAACTCCAGGCGATAAAACGCTGTTAAGCATCTGTTACCGAGACGATAAGGTGTAGCTACCGAACGAGACCGGTGTTTTCCCGTCACTGAGACAAGGCAGGTGCTGCTCTCGGCCCTGGGCACTCCTCAGAGGAAAGGCAAAGTGACCGACTGCCCAAGTACCGCACTGTACTTCCCAGTACCGCACTGCCACGGCTGTCAGCACCACGATGTTTAGTGCGATAACATCCGACACAGAGAGCAAGACATCAACTGTCGAGCTGATAATGGGGGGGCCCCCCCGAAGGTACAGAGACCCCGTTCCCTGATACCCCATTGTACTCCATCGGGCAGTGACGACACACCCCTCCCAACCCCCCTAGAAAATAAACTTCAAAAATGTAAGTATATAAAACGTCCATGTATAAAAGCATGTCTTTGCGCAGAGCAACATAGTGCAATTTCATTAGGTCAGTATACATTTTTTCCTTTTAATGTTCTTTTCATTGGCACTTTGTGAAGTTTCTGACCAGAAGAGGCCTCCCGAGAGAGAGAGGTGTGGGGGGGTGGGGGGGAGGCCTAGCTTATCTGGGACACCCCTGGAATAAACACTTTACAGGCAGGATTGGTAATTTTTTAAAACATCAGGGTGGTTTTACAACAGGAACTGAAGGACATGTTAATAAGTACTTTTACAGCCACAGCGATCGAGTGTGTGCTTTGCGTGTTTTTTCTTTTCTGCTCATTGACCTCAAGCCGGCAACGAACAATCAGCCATCTGCTTCTCGCCTCTCAAGGAGCGAAATCCTAACTGGTCAGCTCCGACCAGGTGGCGTCGGCCGACAGCACCAGTGGCACCAGTGACCCCGTGGCGGCCGAGGACAGTGCTGGTGTTTCTATGGCGACAGATGTGCGAGGTCGCACAGATTCTAAGTGCGCTCAAAGTTGTCGTGCTTTAAACAGGGAAGGACAGGCACTCTTTACTTCTCTGCATGTGTGTGTGTGTGTCACACGCTGCCATGGTGACTAGGTGAGGTCAGTGTCAGGAGCACTCAGAGAGCAGAGGACACAGATTCCACATTCAAAACGCTGCTGACAAACAGCGAGAGAGCGAATCTCCTCAAAAATATACATCTTCTGTCAGGACACTGCCTCCAGATCAGTAACACGCCTGATGAAGGTTCAATAGTTTGAGGCAAATTTGTGATTTAGGGGCTACATAAATATATAAATTGGCTTTAGTGTATGGGCTATAAGAAACAAACTTATTTAAATCTAAAGTGCGACTCGGAAGATCGTCCACAGCTAATGAGGAGAAACGTGAGAAGGTTCGGGAATTACTTTAAAAGTTCAGTGTGTAGGATTAAGGTGAACGGGATCTATTGTCAGAAATTGAATATAAAATAATCCTTGAGCCCTTTATATTTAAATACTCGATATTTACATCAGAGTGGGTCCTCTCTACGGAGGCTGCCGTGTTTTTTACATTAGTCCAAACTGGACAAACTAAACATCTTTTTGAGTTTTTATGAAAACCGAAGGCCGCGTCTGGTTCTCTCTCCTGTTTGGAACGGGAGGCTGAGGTGAGGGGTGTTCAACTGCAACATGCAACTTACACCACTAGATGTCACTAAATTCTACACACTGAACCTTTAAATGTGGCTACTGATGTGGGGCTCTGTCTTTTACTTTCATCGTTATCATCATTATTATGGGGTCTATAAATGTCATCAGGTCAATTACAAATGCGTTTCAGTCTGCAGGTGCACATTATGAGTTTGGTAACGAGTAGTTGACTCATGTCACAGTATTTGACTATTGCAGGAAAAACTCTGAACGTCTTTTACAAATATCTCTAAAAAATTGTAAGATGACTGCTGTCTTTGCATTTTTTCTTTGTTTTTATGTTTTATATACTTTATATATATATATATTTAACGCCTGATACAGATGCCATGCATCAAGCATATTGGGGTTTAAATTTAAAGGATGACATTTTCTAAGAATGGCCAATGGAAAGGGATATATTAAGAAATTAAAATTTTTAACAAACTACAAATCTACCACCTGTATTTTGTCTAAAGTTGGAAACGTGGCCAGCTACTATTTAATAGAGATCTATTCTAAAAAAGTAAGACTCCACTTTGGTAAAACATTTAAAAAGTTTTGCTACATTTACTTCCAAATGAATCAGTCCACCCACACCCTGCTCTGCACTCAACTTAATAGATTCTTATTTTTTTTTTCAATCAAATGTCAGACCAGAGTAAAAGGCCATTTTAAAAAGATTTAACATCTACTAGAAACACAGGGGGAAAGTCTTGATTCCTATGAAGTTATCTTGGGTAATCCACAAATGTCTCAATGCTGGTTAATTATAATTTTTCAAACTACTACAGATTGCGTAACCGCTCCATTGAAAACTGTAACAAAGGATTTAGAGGGCCTGACTTATTATCAGGTAGTGATTGTTGGTTTACAATCTCTATGTTTTTTACCTACATACACAATTTACACCAGTCAGACTATAAGTTAGTTTCAAAGGGCAGTTATCATTCATGTATCATTCACCGTGGTAAACAATCTCTTTGAGAACATCAATTGTCAGCAAATGACAACCACAAAGAAAGAAATACAATATTAAATGCTGTACTCCTGCTGATTGCACAGTGCAACTGCTCGTTGCTTCAAGAACTCATCGCTGAAAATAAACTCTATAATACGAAATAGCTATCCGCTCTCTCTGCTGCGGTTACAGTGATACTCCAAAAGATGACTCATTTCTTCAAGGAGCATATCTCTAGGGCAAAATTATAGTAAAGGAGAGAGGGACATATATTTCAGGGATTGTGTACATCTCTAGAAAATATTTTTTGGAAAGTCAAGGGGAAACTCTGTACCACTTGGTGTGAGTTTTTTTGTGCAATTTTTTTGCTAAATTCGTGTTGCTGGCTGTACTGAATTGAATCGGTGGTTGAGATATTGAAATAACATGCAGTCGATACACAGTACGACTGCAGGAGACATTGATGTTAGATTTGGTATCGAGCTCACACCTACGCTGTTGGTTGTAAGTGAACCGGCGTCTTGCCTTTGGTAGGTTTGAAGTCCCTTAAACAGTGATAATGAGAAACAAAATGCTACAGAGGTCTTACCAAGCAAATCTGGTTAACCCGTGAACCTCCGAAAAGAGTCACGATCCACCCCACAAACAGTAGCTTACATGATGCTCCTGAAACGAACAACCGAGTATACCAAGAAGCGTATCTGAAGTCTTTACACATTGCCTTGAGTTGAGAAAAAAACGTGATAAACAAAAATCAAATCAGACATTGCAAAATCCAATTAAAAAATCGTTTTTTTTTTCTTATTCATTATCAGAGTGAAAATATCTCAGTCTTAGAAAAAGTCTCCAAACCTACATAAAGTTCTTTTTTCTTGCCGATTTTGTTTCTTTTTTTTATGAACCCACCGGTTTTATTTTCTCTTTGTGTTTGGAAACGGAAAGAGAAAGAGAAGGCGAAGCCCCGGCCGGGCTGGAGGAAGCAGCGCTGAGAGCTCCGTCCTGAAGAGATCTCCCCTCGTCTCCTCAGTGGAAGAGTCCACCTCGCCATCGCTCCGAGTGAGGGAGAGCTCATCTCACAGAGGTTTGGGAAGGGGACAGGATTAGTCGGTGAATCTCTGACAGGCTTTTTTCCAGCGACAGGCTGTGCACCACATGTCTCTCTTCTCCATGCCGTACACCTTTCGGCACTTCTTTGCCTCCCCACGGGGTTTCCTTGGTAACAGCAGATGTGACAGCATAAGAACACGCACACAGACGTCCAAGCACTCACACAGGCAACAAAACTAAAAACACACACGTGTACAATGTGCTATGTGGGACCTAAATGTGTCCCTTTGCATGGAGGTGCATCAACAATTATATATATATATATATGAGAATCAATTTATATAATGTTTCTGCAGAAAGATTCAGGATCAGACTAGAATCATTGTGAAACAGCTTCAGGTTCACAGTCAAATTCCCCACAGTGTGTATTTAGATTTGAATTATAATTAAAATCGCTTCTGCTGGCTGCACTTTAAAAAGCTCACGTTAAATCCTACAGTTCCAAAAGCCTACGAGGACTGAGACTGAAATGTGATGGTATTTTGGATTATATGAGAGTGCTGAAGGAAAACTAGATCCAAGATGGTCTCCTGTCCACAGAACTTTGAATGCAAGACAAGTTCATATTAAGCTCAATGCATGATGTGGGAACTTCAGACAAAATGTCATGGTTTTTCCGTCAAAGCTTTTCAGTCCAGTAAACAAAAGCTGTCAGTGTTAACTACACTTACACGTTATTGTGTAGCTGTATGTT
The DNA here is from genome assembly GCF_949316205.1 of Platichthys flesus. Taxonomy (NCBI): domain Eukaryota; kingdom Metazoa; phylum Chordata; class Actinopteri; order Pleuronectiformes; family Pleuronectidae; genus Platichthys; species Platichthys flesus. The sequence goes on from NC_084951.1 coordinate 19,060,231, forward strand.
GTGTGTCTGCAGACTCAATTCACACATTGTTCATGAATCTACGGAACTTATCAACGTGTTTTGTTGAATCGCTTGCAAAAGTTTTCCAGCAGGAGAAATAATATCACTTTGTCCTTACAATCATCTTCATCTTCTTACTCATTTATATGAATACAAATGATGTATGGGGACATTGCACATAATCACTAGCTAAACAGATGATAGGCTGAGTAAGTGAGTAAACAGCTGCTACATACCTGGTTCCTGGTATCGACTTAGCTGGTGGCGTCACTAAAGCAGGGTTCTTAATAACAGTGGTGTGTGTGTTGGCTGCCGGCTGCCGCTTTTCACCGATGCTGACAGTTCGGACGTGGGTCACAGGCCCCTGCAAGAGAGAGGAGACACCATGAGGGCCGCACCCAATATTCATAAATATTCACTAAAGTTTATCAGAGTACGTTTCTCAAGTAATTGATCATATTTTACAGTGAAACAGTTTCCTGTTTTATGAACCGTCTCTGCTCAAGCAACAACCATTTATATGATATTATACTTGTTACGGTCATTATCACTGTAACCGACATGAAAACCAGGCACAGAGAACACAGATAGCTTTAGTAACACATATATATATATAAATAACTGTGTGGCGCTCTGTGCTGTGCAACATCAAAAAGCAACAGACAGACAAGTAACACACGCAGTTACATGCATTGCTGTGGTTAGGATTAATATGACTTAAAAACATCAGTTTTTTTGTGTTTATTGGATAAAGAGCATTCGTACCACTCCCCCATGATCACTAACTGGCGGCTCAATCTTACTCACCTTCCTGTTTCCACAGTTCAACATCGTTTCATCCTAAATTCAACTGTACGTCTTTATCTACAACCAGAGAAACTGGTATTACTCACGTTCTTCTGTCCCTGCAGCGGAGGAGGCCCGTAAGTTTTATTATTGATTTTAAGGTCCTTTTATTGGATTGTAAATCTTTAAACAGTTCTGTGCCTGAGTACGTCTGATGTGCTTTTAAGATACAGTTTGTGCCTCCAACATCCCTCAGGACCATGTAGTGTCTCCTCTGGAGTGCTGGAGCTGAGACTCCGATTCATGGACGTGCCGCCCTCAATGGTTTGCAACAGACAAGAGGATTTTTACGATGCAATATTTAAGGCTTGTTTTGGACACATATGCATTTTGTTTTTGACTTTCACTTCTTATATGCATAACACAGAGACAGCACATCAAGTATCAACGATTCAAATGTTGCATAACCTTGCATGCACTTCAGATTTGATTTAAATAGCATCTTTGGATGAATCCTGCAATGTGCAGACAGAATGATGCTGTTCTATATAAAAAGATGATGGTTCAGTCAAGCACGGGGTGAAAAACCAGCGCGACAAACAGCTTAAATAGCCACAAGTGGAGAAACAGCGGGGGCGTAGTTAAGATTCAGATAAAAAGGCGTGAGACAGAGCCTCACTCACCGGGGTGCCTTTGAAAATGACAGGAGGGGACTGCCACGACACACTGATGCCATTCCCAATCCCAGTTCCAGGCCGGGTCCCATTACCACTGTCTAACCCTGCCAGCTCGGGACCCACTGGGATATTCACTGGAGCAGTGGCCTGGAACATGGTCACCCCAGCACAGCCAGGAGAGGACGTGACAGAAACAAGGACGGACAGGAAACGTGCAGAATGAAACAGACAGAGAGAGGGTACAGAAAACAGAGATCACATAATTAGCGTGGGAACGTATATATTTCTCCACTTTTTAAACTAAATCGTGCCTTCATATCAACACGGTTCATGAATCAAGATCAAAGTGATCTTCTGTATTTAGCACAAACTGACAAATTTTGACTTTTAAAATAATAGTTCAGGGAATCCTGGCAGGTTCTGTACAATACAGCACAAATCTGTTTTTATGTCAACATAGAGAATAGAAGAGAAAACACGGTAAGCAGTGTTAAATAGAGGAGCATGAGTATAAGCAATCCAGAGAAAATGAAACATGAGAAGCTGTTGCACTTCATATGCATTGACGTAAGCCTACTTTTACATATGTTTGGTGTTGTCATGGCAACTAAAACTTCGATAGAACCTTGAACCGATGCGCAGGACTGAATTCAATATATAATATTTTTAAAGATTTATACCTCCAGCTGAAATCATTTCAATTTTTCTACCTCCAAGGCTGTAAAAAGTAGGCAACACACATGGATTGGTAACTGTTAGAAGAGCAGAAAGTAAAATGAAGAGGACGAGCAAAGGAAGAGGAAGAAGGCACGGACAACCCGACCTGCACAGCTGTTCACATTGAGTGTTTCCAGCAGGAATTTAAGCAGATTGACGCCACATGACTACAAGTTTTCAGCCTTAAAAATACTGAGACTTAATTCTTCATGTAAAATTTAGTAAATATTTGAAACCTAAGATTATTGCTTTTATTGCTACACTGATTTTGTATTCAATTTTTCAGAAAACTGAAAATGTGTGGCTTGGTAACTTATCGAAATTACATTTATTAGGTGTGTGTGTGTGTGTGTCTAGGAAGTGACTGACTGGTGGTGCATTACCTGGTAGGCGTGGTCAGTGCGGATGTGGCAGAGCGTGGAGGGAGCTGATTGGCTGAGCAGTGTTGGGACGTGGCTCTGCGCATCATACATGTTGATGTGTTCGGAGTGAGGGACATCGGTGAGCGGCGGCGGGAAGACGGGCGGAGGACCGGCCGTGGTGGGCGAGGTGGGTGTGAGGCTGGACAGGCCCTCGGTCAGGCTGTCCATGTTGACCTCGATCTCTGAGTAGTAGAAGTCCTCCTCTCCGTCGCTGTAGTCGGAGTCGCAGGTTCGCCTGAAGGGGAGAAACAGCAACAACTCAACATCTTGACTCTCCCAATTTAAGATGGTTTAAGTTAAATTTGATCTTAGAGGTGATAATAAACCAGCTGGGGCTTCTTGAAGTTTGGGACAAGGAACACATGGACGGTTCAAACTAGTACTTCTTGTTCTTGCTAATTGCTCTGACCACAGAATTTGTGTTGGTGCATTCGCTTGAGCACTCTCGCCATAAAGCTTAGACATTGTTTTTCCCACATATACTGTGAACATATTCTAAGATCTATAAGAATGAATACCAGAAAATGAGAAGCACTTACTTTCCTGTATGTATCTGAAATATTTACCTTCACTTCTATCTGACTCATTAATTTGGTGGCACAGGTCCATGATGTCAAATAGATGCTCCTCTGAGGTGCATTAGTCTAAAGACTGTTGCCTGTGCAGGAGGCGGGATGATGACTAAAGTCTGTGATATATTACCACTGCTGTCTAGCCCAATATTTTCATCTACTATGGATATTAAGTAGAAAACCGTTCTGTAAAATACTAAAGAATATTTATTCCACTTCACAATACTTCAGGTGTTTAATATTTATTCATGGATGGCTTTAACGTAAGTTCAGTGTTTGGGATCCACTTTGAAAAATGGTTCTAGATTTGTTCATATTTTAGCTTAAAAACTTGACTTTGTCGTAAATAAATAACTTTTCTCAGAGCAACCGATAAAGCTTCCTTTAATCCAAATTTACACACTTTGCACATGTGTGTTTTATAATAAAGTGTGAACATAAAGAGAGGAAGAGCATAATGAACGGATTCTTCAAACATTTACTTTGAATGGTGTCATGGGATCATGGTGCTCATGAAAGACGCCCATGTAGACGTTCCGTTCCACTTAAGCACTACTGACCACTTTGTATACCACAGCCACAACATTAAACCCAGTTACCATCATTACAGTACATTAACACTACAATAAACCCGGTTACTGGTTTTAATGCTGTGGGTGACTGATGGAGGCACAGCTGTCTGAAGCACAGCTGTCTGTTATGTAACAGGAGAGGCTGGAAAGGAGTTAGTCTTCCTGACAGCAGGGGGCAGTGTAAAGCCAGTGTGCTGCAGCGCTCCTCAGACAAACAGGCTGCTGATGAAATGACAACAACTGTGAGGGTAATATCTGTGGACGCTGCGGTCTTCAAAAACTGTTTATTGTTTAACTAATGCACAGAAAGACACTAGGTCTCTCTCTCTGTCTGCATATAGTAATATATGAGCATAAATTATAATTTGAATCCATTTAAAAAGTTCCTGACAATAACAACTATATAAACTCAGTTACTGCTGCTTCATATTTCACAGGGTGACATATGTAATAATTTATTATAGTGCAGCGCTGGACAAAAACAGGAAATGGTAACTGGAGCTGTGTTGATAAAACCTTCACAGTGTAACTTCATACATGAAAAAATGTGCACGTGTTTTCACTGATACCACACTGGCTACCGCGTCATGCGTGAAGACAGCGAGTTGGACGGTATCCAAGCATTGACAAGTCAGACGTGTGTCCCTTTCCTTGTCGTACCACACAATCTGCATCACAGTTTGACAATGTTACTCTAAAGCTCCGGAGAAGCGATCACTTCACTTCACATCTTCTCAGTGAATGTCTTCAATATGCAGTTCTATAAAAATAATATCAGTGTCCACATTAATTCTGAATATGATGAATGATTACTTAAAAAAACAAAAAACTTTTAAATAATGTCAAAATGAAGATGATCAATGAGGCTCATGAGTCACAACATCATAGTCACATTGCCTGGGGGTGGTGCATGTGGGTGTAGGTGTGCGTTTGTGTATGAGTAAGAGTTTAGCTCAGACAACTGTGGCTAAAACTATTCTAAATGCAAAATATGCTTTTTAAAACCTTTATGGCAAACTGATCAGATCCCTGCATATGGGACAGTTGATATCCATGACACACTAAGGGTGTGTTTGATTTCCTCTAGATGATGGGCTACTCACTCCAGGTGGACGGTGCGGATGTGTCGCTGGATCCCTGAGGAGGTGCTGAGGACCTTTTCACAGTTCTTCCACAAGCACTTGAACATCACCTTCATGGAGTTCTGAAGGACAAAATTCAAACAAACAAATAAATACTTTAAACAGTTGCTGATGATGACTGCACAATCTGTGCATTTATGCGACAACATCAGTCTTTGGTTTTGCTCTTTGGATTTGAATGTTTCTTCTTCCTTTAGACTAAGATCGGTTTCCTCCTCGGACGGGTATTTTAAGGGAAACAGAGATTTACGCAGTGTGTGTTCTCATGTTCCTCTGTGTGGATCTGACTGGCAAACTGAATAGAAATGCCTTGGTGGGGGATTGAGTGCCACTCTACATGGGGCCAAACACTACACCTCATTAGAAAGCTAATAGAGCAGCAAGTCTATAAAAATAGAAACCAGATATGTGACAAGTTCAGACACATACAGAGCGAAAGAGGAAGAGAGACAGATGAAAAAAAAAAAAGACAGAAAGGGGACAATGAAACGGCACCTTCCTCTGTCTACCTCACAGTACTTTCATGTTCACTCGCAGAATGATGAGCAAAATAAACGCACTGTTTTGACCTCCGGCTGCTGTCTGTGCAGGCTGTGGGATGAGGTGAAGACCTGTTGTACCAGAAATAGGTGTCAGATGCAGCCTGAGGGTGTCACCTTAATGTTTACAACAACATACATGTAAACAGACACCCAAGCATGTCTGTGACCTCCGATCGATATGGGGAATCATTCGGAAATACTTGTCCTGTCTGAACTTCCTGAAATCTTTCTCACACAAGAACAAGCATAACCCTCCATGCATTAGAAGCAAGTTGCAATAAGATAGATGGAGAGAGTGGGTGTTCTTGTTTCAATTCATTTTCGTATCCTCATGTCAGGGGCTGGCAGCTGTCCCGTGAGCAGGCAGGGACCTGCATCACTGCTAATGAAAGGCAGTGGGTGTGTACTCTCATTACCTTTCAACAGCCTGCGGAGAAGGAAGGGCAAGGAACGGGAGGGAGGGAGAGAGCAGGAGAGATAGAAAGAGGAAAATAGATCAAGAGAAGTTGGAGGAGAACAGGTCTTTTAATCAATTGCTCTGTTTGTTTACGCTAACTATTTTTCCTTGAAAATCACTTCCCTTCACTGAACGTGACACCAGCCTGCTGTTAAACTAGCCGAGTGGTGCTGGCCGCGCTCTGTCACGCTGTTTGAAACAACCTTCCTTATAAAAATGACGAAAAAGTCAGTCGTTAATCCCACACACAATCACAAATCACTTAATTCCCTAAGCGTTTTTCTTGCATCTTAACACTATTACAGTACGACTGGTGATTGCAGTGTTTAATAATCCTCTTAACTCGCTGCCAGCACAAATTCAAACAGTGTACAATTCAAGGCGCAGCTGCTCAGAGAAGTTTGAGACCTCTGGGGTTGGTGTTAGCTACAACGCAACACAAGAGAGAGAGTACACTCACATTTGAGCTGTTTTTCAACACAACCCATGTGTCTCTATTCCTCCCAATGTCATCCCACTACTTCATTTCCTGTCTGTTTATCTATGCTACAGCATAGGTCTCTGGCAGCATCATCCTTGGAGTCTTTGTGGTTTCATATATTCGCCGGCTCGATAATCTTCACTGCTGCCCCTCTCCAGGGAGGCTGAATTGCAAACTCCCACAAACTGTGCAGTATATGAGTATCTCCTCTGTCACCATATGGCTGGAGGGAAATATTGAGATTCATTTTACCTCCCGTTACTAACTTGAGCATCAATTCTTCTCTCCACTGACTGTCCTCGTTTTCATACATCCCATGAACCCTTTTATACTTCCTGCAGAACATCCCTCCCCCGTCTGCCTCCTCTCCTTCATTCTTACTTAACCTTCCCACCTCTCCTCTCCTCTCCCCCCCGAAAGGGCTGAAAGGAAAAGAGAAAGCTTCTTAACAGTGAATCGTTGTTGATGTTCTGGACTGTTGCTACAGTCAAAAAGAGAGAGGGGGAGGATTGAACGACACTGAACATAATACATCACCCACACAACCAGAGAGGGAGACGAGCCGTATGTCAGAGGCTTGTTAAACTGAATGGTGCTCACATATTCCCACTGTTTCTGGTGCTTTTTGCAAAGTCTGCCCCTGCTACTACAACTGCTCTACTGCTAATTAAAGTGACAGAAGCAAATCAGAGTTATTTCTGTGCAATTGTGTCTCATATTATGATACATGTTCGTATGTGAGGTTAAAATGGAGTTAACGACATCTAGGGCCTCCATGCTAACCAGCAAAACCACAGAGAAACTGTGAGAGCGACCGTGACAGCGACTGTGGAAGCTTTAAGCTAAAATACACAATAACGGTCTTTCAGCTTTCACTGTCAAATCTTTAACCAAAACTATGAAAAATGCAGCCACTTCAATCAAAAGTCCAATAATGCGTAGAGATAACATTGGAAGACTCAATCTGTCACAACTAGAAAGGTTCTATTCAATCATCAATTCAGTCCAAAAGATTTAAACATTTTGTTCAATTTCTCAGAAAATGAAACATGGATCTTAATGAAAAATAATCCAGCAACAGATATTCATGAGCATTGAAAATAAAAATCAGGATTTGGTGAATGCAAATGTGATTTCATGAAGGGGACTGTTGGGCCTTGGTGCAGGTTTGTGCTCTGCTGAGGGGCCATTCCAGTTGTACTTCACATGGACAATTACACAGTTGTTGCCTCACTTTGTACTCACAAAGAATAAGCGTGTAAGAGAAAATTACTTCATTACTAATGTTGCATTCAAAGAACATAATACGAAAAGCTGCCTGGGAATTTGTTTTGAGATGAGCTTCCCATGGGATATGACAAATATATGGAAAAAACTTCTCTGAATATACATATGAAGCTATTTTCAAAACGAAATTCACTATTACCAGCTGTAACATCGGACAAGACATGAACTTCACATCACATCTCCCATCTTTACCTTTCGCTTCCGAGGTATGGGGTCCTCAAACATGAAGTGCGTGCTCTCTGTGTTATCCTCATTGACATCATCACCCTGGGACGAGAGCAGGAAGTTCTTGGTGTTATCGTTGGAGAGAGGAGGGGACGGTGTGGAGGGCACCGATTGGTCGCTGGTATCCCAGCTCCAGTTGCCGCTGGTCGAACTGCTGTAGCTAGCCGATAGCACCTCTTTCCAAGCCCTGCTGGCTGGCTCTGGGACTGCAATTTAAAGAGAGCACATATTTAACTTCAGATCAACAGCAAAAAAGCTATACTGCCCTACTTTAAAAGGCCTGAAATAAAAACTGGCAATCAAAAAATGTACATCAGAAATGGACATTTAAATCTCTGAGAAGCCCTGAGCTATGACAGCAGGTTTAATATTTACATTCAAATATATTTAATATATTACATACAGTAAATACAGCCACAACATTTTTCATCAAGCTCAGCTGAGCTCAACTGATTAAACTAAACACAGCTTTAATTTCCCCCTAAGGTATGTAATCTACTATTTGTAGTCTTGCCCATAAACCCTGTATATACATGTTGGCTTCTCAACAAATACAATCATGCTTAATCTATATAGCTTAATAAATACACTGTGGCAAAACATGGTAGAAATCAAAAGTACACTTTGAAATACTAATCCCCATTGGATTAAGTTATTGCAAACCATAACTATCCTATATTAATGTTAGGATACCAAACCCAGCTCAAATGAATATGTGGCATAGATCACTTGTGTAGGATTACTGCACTCAGTGCTTAATGCAATGAAAATGTGGTGTTTTAAATGTGGTTGAAGTGGGGGTTGAAACTTGGTCCTCCAGCCCACTGAAGCAGCAGCCCACCAGGGTTTGCCTGGTAGTCCCTATGGCTAACTGATGGTGGTGGTTGTCTGCGCAAAATGTTCCTGGGACTTGAAGTTCAAGGAACTGTTGGTCAAAGCCAGCTCAAGATGCTAAAAGCCATGCTACAGGCTACAAATGTGAATCCTCACATTAACCTGAGGGGTGGTAATAAGTATAAGCTCTTGGTCCTGTCCTCAGTTAGAAACTGGAGTCTCAATTTTGTCCCCAGTCCGAGCATAACTTTCAAAGCCTGTTCCAACATCGATCAAGAGGCATGTTAGGTTTACTGTGGTGGAAAGATTGTTGCAATGATAAAAGTGTCATGTGCTTTATGGTGCTGAGTCTGACCCACAGCATAAACATTATCCATATACTTATTTTTGAGAACTTAATATAAGTGTCCCACCTCACAGAGTGACTATAGCGGTATAGTAAACCATGTGTCACACCGATATGGGAAGCAAATCACAGCATGAAAATATCTATTTCAGTTCCTAAAAGAGACAGAATGAGGAAATTGTGAATTACCAAGAAAAATAAGATAAAATCACAAGCTCCACCGTTCATAAAAAGCATTATAAGAGAGGCGTGGAGTGAGTGGTGTTAAGAGTTGAGACGCACAATGGAACATACACAGACATTTTTATGACCAAACTGTGATAAATCAAAGACGTCAACCCGCATTCCCACTGTGCAACACTGCGTATTAAATAAATCTTTCATCAAGCTTAGCTCCTCCTAAACCTTCAGCATCTCCAAACAAGTCTGGAAGATGGATGAATTATACAATACAAACTTACAGAGCTTTAGATTTATTACATCCACAGAGGAGGTGGTTTTCGTCCCTGTCCGTTTCTTCGTCAGCAGGATTACGCAAAAACAACCCAACCTATTTCCAAAAGACTTGGAGTAAGAATGGAACATGGACTAACAAAGAACCCGCTAAATTTTGGGGCGGATCCAGGGTATTTAAACTCTTTTTAGCGTTGCAGGATAGGGCTTTTTTTTCTTTTCATTTTCGCATATTTCAAAAGGAGTAATTCATGGATCGTGATGAAAATATCTGGCAGATTAAAGTGTCTGATATCTATGAGTGAGTGCACTTTGGTGCTGCTCGATTGAATTTAACGAGACTGTTGGGCCTTAGTGGAGGTATGTGCTCTACTGAGTGCCATTCTAGTTTCATTTGTTTATACTTGATCCCATTTGTTACCGCCATTTCTATCAGGACGCCTCTGGGCCTTCGGGGATATGAAGTACAACATGTTGCTTTACTGAGAGCAAAACAATAGATTTGATTTAATGCTGGGCTTAAAAACTATTTAACACTGACAGGACTTTGACCATCTGGTGCGGTTGGCATGGTGATGGCAACCGCAGCAAGACTTGAAACAGCAAAAGGAACCATAGTGATAAAGTCAGGGCTGAACAGTTGGCAGCAAGTACTGGGCTTGGGTAAACAAGCATGCATACAAAGATAAGGGAGCAGGGCTAAAAAAAGAGTAAAACTACCTTTCCATTGGATACAGATTAACACTAAGGTTAAAGCAGGTGAACAACCTAGCAGCTCAGTCTGTGCAAACTAACATCAAGTTATCTAAGATGAGTATTTCTTCCCACTGTCCCCTGCTTCACCTTAGTGACACTGAGTAACCCCTGACATGATATGAAGTGAATGTCCTAGATTTGTTTAACTTGGTAGATGAGTCAGTATTTGATGGAGGAGCTTCTGCTGTGTGCTGTGTTACATGAAGCTGACACTGGGGGGGCTGTTACCTGTAGATGCAGAGGAAGGGTGGAGCACCAAAGGGGATGTGGACAGTGAGGTCAGGACTGTGGCCGCCATCACTTCCTTATCAGCGTGACCTGAGGGCTTCCTGCAAAACACACAAATATAGATTTACCAAACAGGAATAAACAGTCAGGTGTGGATTATCTCTTGTCCCCAGTTCACCTCGAAACCAGTTTAGTTATTATTTTTTTGTTTGGACAGTTTCTCAGAGTAATGGAAAATGGTTTAATAAGTGTTCTGTCCAAGCCAGGCCTTGTCCCTAGAGAAGAATTCAAATCTCTGTAGCCGCCCAAAAATATCAAGAAATTTGATGGAGCAAACAAATCCAACAAGAGTAGAAGCCAGTGCACAGATACGTGATATAGCTCGGAAATTTACTATTCTTATGCCTGAGTATGTGCGTGTGTGTCTGACTGTCTGTGTGTGTGTGTTTGTACAATGGATAGCCTCCAGAGTAAAAAGGTTTTTGTGGTGTGTTTCTGCACAGTTTGAGCAACTTCACTTCGAGAGGGAGAGGGATGCTTGTTCCTCCCTTCCTGCTCAGAGCACCCCATGCTGAGTGAGTCCAGGCTCAGCCTAAACCTTATTTATACTGCCCACTTGAACTGGCAACAGACACTTACACACAATAATAACAATATACATGCACAGTAATGAGTATGCTTTGGCATCCGGAATTTTTTTAATAAAAAACGTGACTGGGAACACCAGTAATTTTGTGCCATCCTGTAATGAAGCACACGCTTCACCAGACGGACAATCTATTCTATTTTGCACTTTGCACCTCTGTCCGTGCTGCCCTTGAAAGTTAAATATAGTGGAAATTATCCAAGTCAGGGCCAAGAACACACACACACGTTCACACGGACACACAAAAAAGAAAAAGATGTAAGTACTTGTGTAAAATCTCGTAAAAAAAGAGAGCCATACAATGTGGTGAGCAGCTAGGCACTCTGTGTAATATACAGATCCAAACGCTGTAAAAGGTTAAACGCACATACTAACACAAAGCAGACAGACACTCGTACACAGACGGAGATACACATGGTCTGCAGCTTTAAGAGGTCCTTGTCCCGCCCCCATACTCCTCCACTACACAACCAGAGCAAACTGGTTTGAGGCGTTCTCTGAGCCAAGCCCTGAGCCCTGGCAGACATCCACTCTGAGTCTCCGTGCACACACTCACACATACTCAACACAAAAACCTCACTCTGGAGCCCACAAACACTTCAAAATCTGCAAGCGTACGTGTACCTACTCACGCTCACGCACACGCACACACACTCACGTACACACACACTAGAAGTGACTAGATAAAAAAAAAAAAACTTTAAATGACACAGAAAAAGTTCAGAGTGTCCCAGCTCCCACGCTGAGGAGAATGTGTTGGATGTGGGGCAAACGGTTTGCGGAGGAATGTACCAGATATGGAGGAATCTGAACATCCTACAGTGGTGTTCACACAAGACACACTGGTGTCACTCTTTAGCGTCTCAAAACATGGAATAAGTGTGTGTGCGCGCGTCTGAGTCTGTGGTCGACGTATTACTTGTTGTGGGGATCCACATCTCTTTACACTGTCACATCACACAGACATACTGTCCTTATGGGGACAAAAAGCAGATCATGTAATTCATTAAATCATATGATGATTACATGGTTAAGGTTATAGTCTGTGTGTGTGTGTGTGTGTGTGTGTGTGTGTGTGAGTTCTGAATACAACATTGCCAAAACAGCCAATTCTAAAAACAACAACATAGAAAATATCACAGCATAAAAAGAATAACACAGAAAGGGAAAGGCGGTTAATGCACAACGCGCACAACACAAACACGCACATGCATAAACACACTCACAGTCTGGAGGAGAGATAAAGAGATAACAAGATTAGCCGTGTCCTGTTTCAGTCATTAGCTTTCTTTTCAGCACTGAACAGGGCCGACCAGGGACAAGCTGCTGATTTATGGACCCGTCTATTTTTTTAATAACATCTCTGTGCTGTTTTTCCTCATTCTGCCGCCAACATGGACGACGTGTTGTCAGCTTCACAGAAGTTATGCTTTCAATTCTACAAAACGCATGTTTAGAGTCCCAGTAAAGTCCGATTTGACCTGTGTGGAAAAGTGGTTTACTAATAGCATATCACTTGCAGTCATGTTTCTAGTGTGTGTGTATGTGAGACAGATAAGAAAAGAAAAACAAAACTATTAGTTGATTCCGGAGTTATCTCAAAGTTGAATATCCCTCTCTCCCCCACTTATTTATTTTTCTCTCTTTCTCTCTCTCCCTCACACACACGCACGCACGCGCACACACACAGATACCAACACACACCATACCCCATTAATACCCTCCCACTCTCCCAACCCACTCTGGTTTCCTGACATTGAGCTTTTTCCTTCCTCTGCTTCCCGGCAGAACCTTGATACTCCACCACAGTTTCATTACATCTGGTGTGAGTGTTTGTGTGTTTGTGTGTTTGTGTGTGTGTGTGTGTGTGTGTGTGTGTGCATGTGTTAAGCAATAAACAACGACAATGACATGTGAGACACTTTCTCAGAGGGCAATACGCTGATTGACTCTTACTCAGGCTGACGGAAGTGGAGCCATTAACCTGGTAGTGTAGGACAAGCCAAAGAGCCGCTGCACTGGCAAGGGAGTAAATCCGTCTGCTTCTTCCTATGTGAGGCTTTATTTTAGCAAGTTAAACTGGGGATGCCTTTATTTAGTGCCCAGAAAGGGGCGGCTGGAGAGATCGCTGTCAACAAAAAGCTGGGGTGTGTGTGTGTGTGTGTGAGCTAGTGAGTTTGACAACAAGGATGTTTTGGGGTTTCTTCGTTTTTAAGCACCCAAATATGGATGTTTACAAGAACCTTTCAGTCCAACCACCTTGCGTTTATGGCAAACAGTAAATCTAATGATGACATGATAAACACAACAGTCTCCTCCCACATATGCAGATGAAAACATCTAGGCACATACCGGCCCTGTGTGGTGACAGGATGTATTTATGTAGAGGAGTGACACCATTCATGTTTCCTGAGCTGTCAAATTGGTATCCCCTGTCACTGATACAAATGTTCTTAATGAGACAGGTATTATATCAATCAGAACGTCTTAACCTCATTTTACTTCCCTTGTGTATGTGCGTGTTTGTGTGTGTGAGCATTGTAGCCTATTCTGGTTGAAGTATTTGACACAGTTAAATATTTCCGCTGTGATATGTACAAAATCTGTCATAGGTCATTTAAAATTGAGTTGCTGATACTTACTACTTCACAATATTGCTAATTTACTGTAAATCCATTGAATTGTTGATATAAATTGACCTAGTGGAAAGGCCTATTTCATTACATGTCAAATGATGCAACCCATAAATAAAACGTACTTTCTCATATTTTATTATTTTTGTAATTTTATCTTCACCTTTATGCAAATTTCTGATGATGCTGATTCTTGGAGTATCCTCTAATTTCATAGTTACCCTAAGTGGGTGAAATGACATTCATCAGCCCAGGAGCTAGCAGTTAGCCTGTTAGCTGCAGTGAACTGGGCAGCTGTACAGGTTGTTGAAAGACAGTCAGAAGTCACCAGTTTGTTAGTAATATCTCAGATTTAATCTCACCACTGACCAGTAGTGGAAACTGAAAAAGTCAACAAAATCCCTCGTGATAGCATTGAATCGAGAGATAAACATATTATCCCAGCTCTATAAAATATGCTTGCATAAACAAATACCCACTCTCACACGCGCACATATATAACACCCACTTTCTCACCTTCCTTCCCCCCTTAGCTTGTATCGGCCTTGACTAGGCCAAAAACCCTCCCCTCTGGCAGCAGCACAACACATGGGCCAACTTCAGTCAACAAGCCAGTCATACATGCACACATACACACACACCCACACTGAGGAAAGAGGGAGAGAGAGAGATGAGTAGCAACAACTGGCTCAGAGTGTAAAGAGGGAGAAAGTGTTGTGCGTGTGTATCTGTATGTTGTGTGCTAGTAAAGGTTAAGCGCTGTAAACCATCATTTATTCCTCGGTGCAGTAAATAACAGCCAGTCCAGGCTCAGACTGAGCATTTTTGTGGGATGATTTTCAAGACTCACTTTATTACTTGAATATGAAAACACTTCCAACACTGGATAAGATTTCCAAACAAGGTCCTGAGAGGACACTTGGACTTTGACACTGAAAATGGTGATGTGATGCCAGCGTGTTGGCCGTTGGCCCCCCTCACACACCGACCCCCCCCCGGTACTATAGTGGGCTCTCTGCTGTTGTTGGGGAGGCGACTGGGCCTTCCCTCTATATTTAACACAGCAACTCTGCTCAAGTTACCAGCACAGAAGAAATCCCACGGATCTGTCTGGTTTATAGCACCTATTACACACGCTACAAGCCCAGTTAAGATCGAGGCCAAGTGCCACAAATACATCAGTTTTGAGAGCCAACAAACCAGCCAGTCAGGCCACACACACCGCGAAAACTTGACATGTTCATTTGCGGTGCATTGACCTTCATATACGGTGTATTTTTCATCTCTGTTTTCTGCCTAACCTAATGAAATCACTCTCCCTCTCTCCATGTGTATCCCACCTGTTTGGCAGAGCTCAGATTCAGTTTACCAGAACATGACTCCACATGCCCCCCTGCCCCTCCTTTCTTAAATTGCATCTTTTGCTTTGCGTAGAAGAGCCGACGATGAACATTTTAGAGGAACCTTCCAAGTCTAATGATACAATGTGTGATTGTGACATTATCGAATGTCAGATTTTAGTTTGATTATCACTTGAAGTCCTGTACAACAAACTGAAGCTCTATCTCGTTACCAGAGGGAAAACAACTGTGCGTCACACAGGCGGCTTAAAAGAAGAGTTTTAGAAGGTCAAGAGAAAAAGAGAAAGGTAGGGTGGAAGGGCCTGGGCAGTATCAGTGGATCTCGTTGTTTTGAGTTGGCTAACCACAAAGCTTATCCATTTTTCATCAGGATGATTCAAAGCTGTGCAGAGTTTAATATGGCGGGTCTTGTTTTCACTTGGGATGTACACCGCCAACAATAATCTCTGCTCTCCCCCCTGAGCCCTGGTGGTGGTCACTTTAAATAGCACTTATCCTTCCAATATGTGATCAACGTCATCCCCAAAACAGGCAACGGGTGTATCAGCTGTGTATGCCTCAGCCTGGCATGAAGACTGGTGTGTGACCTTGGCAATTACGGGGGCGAAAAACGCTGTCACGCAGACGCGTATAAATAAAACCAACTTTCAAACATGGCTCATCGAGATAGGATACACAGTGACACCCGCTGAAGTTTCCGTGCTGCTTTTCTCGCTTTATCTCTCTTGAACACAAACAAATGCAAATGCACACGACGGCCGCGATACGCACATCAAACATACAGGTTATGTTTTTAGTCATGAGGCAGCCGTCTTCCTTAGGGGAAGCATTTTTTGTCAATTCATCACTAAAAACATATGTTCTCTTTCTCATCTGAGAGAACAAGAGGGAGGCTGGCAGAGAGAGAGAGAGAGAGAGAGAGAGAGAGAGAGAGAGAGAGAGAGATGAAAACCACAAAACCACACGAGAATTGTTAACCATACATTTTTCTGTCATGTGTCCTTATATGCATCTCTCTTTACACTATCCTTTGGGTCTGTTCGAGGCTCAAAGCAAATAGATTGACTTGAAAAAGGAACTGGGACTATGTCCTGACAAGTGCGTTATCCTAAAGCATTCAAAATCATAGATGAAGATGTAGATGACGGCTTTAAAATGTGACTTTTTGGTCCACAATGGATACAGTGAAATGCGGGCGATGGTATGATGCAATCAAACGGTTTCCTCCTGCATAATGAGGTAAAGTTGTGACACGTGAGGCTATTAAAACTGACCAGGCTGGTGTTGATCGTCGTCTGTCTGCTGTGTGCCCCCCGACAGCTGCCCCATCCACACCCACTATTAATAGAACACCCACTGCTCTTCGTCCAACTATCCCTCAGTCGTTGCTCATCATCACCCCTCGACTCCACAGTATTATGTAACATCCTCTGTCCCTCTCTCTCAGCCAGGAGACGGATAGTCAGGACTAGCAGTAAACAGTCTAGCCCCTGACCTAATACGAGGCTTCACACCCCCACCCAATTCTCAGCTGTGATCCTCTCCCTCTGTCATGATCACTCTCTCGACTCTTGTTCAGTTTTTTTCCTACAATCTCTTTGTACAACACAGCAGATTTGGTAAATGCGCAAAATAAATATTAATTTAAACATAAACCTGTGGTTAAGCATTATGCTGTGTTGTTGCAGTGTGTGAATGCATGTGTGTATGTGTGTATGTGTGTGTGTGTGTGTGTGTGTGTGTGTGCACAGTATATAACCGTGTTGCCTATTGCCAAACTCCCCGGGCTCTGAACCCCTTAGAGAGGCAGGGGCTGTTAGGCAGGAGCCGTGTCTCTTAAAACGTGGGCTGAGAGAGTAATGGCTATTCAGTCCCCGGACAAACGGCCCTCTCTTTCTCTCTCTTGATCCTCGAATGCAATCTGTCGCCTTAGGGACAAACACAAACAATGGATTGCTTTGTTCTGGGAAAATAATAATGGACAGGATAGACGGAGCAGGCGGCACAGGTGTCTGACCTACATGTCATAAACTACACAGACGCAATAATATAAACACATATTTAACTTTAACGACAAACTGACTAGTCAATGGTCAGTGAACGGGCGTTTATTCCGCGTGGAGTAACCATGTTCCACACAGAGAAAAATGTTGACACAGCAAAAGCAATTTACAGGCTGACGACAGAGAGGATCCTGACGCATGCCCTGCCCACAACACGTGGATACAGCTAAATGTGGTGCAATTGTGGGTCATTACATCTGAAGTATGAGCCCCACACTGCATGTCAGACCAGTGCTGGAAAAAACACCGGTTGAACATTAGTTTGGTTCCTTTGCTTGACTTTAACCAAAAAATGATAAGTTACATAATGTTCCATTGTGTATTACATGTGGCTGCTAAATGTAACACCATCAAAGAGATGACAATATGTGGAGAAAAGAATCTAAGCATGGCTTTACATTACACAACACCAGTATACTACTTTGGGTCAATGAGCAAAATAACTAACAGCTACAGGTAACTCACTTTATTACCCCGATGTCACTTCAGGCCAAACAAAAAGATTAACTTGTAGCTATAGCAACTTCCCCCGCAACTTCTCTCAGTCCCTCCTGTCACAATGCTGTTGCTAAGGGAGAGCAGGGCAGTTTCTCTCTCGGCCTTAAGTGTTTTTTTTCCGTCTTCTAGCAAAGGAGACAACAAAGATAGAAAATGCCTCCTTATCAAAAGTTGTTTTTCAGTTTCGTTTCTCATTATATTTTCACGAGGTTTTGATTCTCCAGAAACAAGATGTGTGTTATCCACTGAGCCTCCGAAAAAGAAACTGCCTGTTCATTGTGTGAATGTTAAGAGAAACCAGATCATGTTGTTAAGAGAAACCAGATCAAATCACAGCAGGACAAGTTAAATCTACATATAGTTAACTATGCCTGTTTCCATCTGACTTTGAAAAAAAAAGAATTCAGATGATGTAACAACCCAGACTTTGTTAAAACAAGTAGCCAAGAAAGGAGGGAAATAAAACCCAAATTAAACAGAAAGAAACAAGTCTTGGAGCACAGATTAAAATGTTAGAGTGCCTCAAAGCAGTCCGTTCTCTTCAGCATTCTTAGTTTGTTGCTCATTCTTCTCCCCCTCTCGCCTGCTCTTGAGATTTGCCCTTCTGCCATCACAAGCCAGAGCAGGCCTTTGCCTAGTTTCCTGTGTTTTGCAAAAGCAGCCCATTGCTGTTCCGAAGCCACTCTGCTCTAGTAACTCCCATGAAGCCAAACATCTGCAGGGCAGCATCACACAGAAAACGACTCCAGCCAGTAAAATAAACTGATCCATATCTTTTTTTTTCTAGAAAGAGAAAGTGACAGATTCGGAGCTCAGAGGAATGAAGTGCTGAAAGCATTGAAAGGTGTCCAAGAATTATTGCTGCAGATTCCAAAGGAAGTGTGACTCCTCACCTGGAAGTAAATGTGACTCCCCCTCCCCCAAGGAAAACAGTGTTTTGTTTATATGCATAAAAAGCCAGCACCGTGTTTTTTCGTTATTCTGTGTGAAAATAATACATTTATATTTGAGGGGGGGGGGGTGACCTACAAATGAGACTACAACACACACACAGAGAGAGACACACAGAGAGAGAGAGGCACTTTGCTGAACGCATATAATTACGTTTTTGTAAATTTAAATAAATTGCCATTCAGAAATTTAAAGCAACTCAACTGAACAAATTAATACATTCACCCTATCAAACACTCAAAGCCTGTATGTAATTCGTCTTGTATACAAATCTGAACAACAATAACAACATAGTATTAGTATTGGGTTTAAGCACATTAACAGTTGGATTTTCAGCCGTGACTGAGTGTTGCCTCAGCTGCTTGCATAGCATATTAAACACAGCATTTTGGAGCTTGGCCATATTACACACACTCATAAATGTCAGTTTTTTTTTTTCATCAAGATCCATGAATAATTCTCGGAGAAATGGTCAATCTCGCAAAGAAAACAAATCCTAGATTCCCCCCCCCATTCAGATGCTCACCAAAATGTTATGGATTCTTTCCTGACCCATGCCACATCCTTCCACCAAGTTTTATGACTAACCACTTAGCAAATGTTGGCCTAGTCCTTCTAAATCACAAAAAAACAAACGCTAATGAAAGCAACCTTGGCATAGGTAATAGATGTATATCTACATATTTACAGGCCATAAGTATTGAAAGATATGACAAATAAATAATAATTTCTCAACTGACATTGCTTAACATTTACAAAAAATTAAAAAGTATTCATAATATACATGTTGCTTGGTATCTGTGTGTTAAGACAGTTTGTGTGAAAGAGAAGCTCATTTTTACATTTTAATGGTGGGAGTGAGTGTAGCCCCTGTGTTTCACCCTATCCGCAGGCCAAACTGGGTCCCATCAGACTGGATACTGCCAGATATAGAAAAAAAAATAAGTTTCCCAGTAGATCCTCTGGCCCCGTGCCTCGGAAAGCTATTCACCCCTCTCCAAATTATCAGTGTTTCAACATCCTACAGATGTAGGCAGTGAAACTTTTGGGAATAGGGAAAGGAAAATGGCCCCATCTATCACCCTCCAATGCCAACAACTGAATAGTTAACTAGATGAATGGAGGCAACAAGAGCACATTATAAAAACACCGGAGAGATGATGATAAAACAGAGGGGAATCCGGGACCCTGACTCAGGACCATATTGTTCTTTTTTTAGACATTTATCATTGCTAAACACAGCCCCTATTTGTTTGATTTGAGTAATTAATAACATGGCCAAACCTGAGCAATGGTCAGATCAGAGCAGACTCGTTCTCCTGAACCTCCAAACAGGCAGATGGGAGAACTTTCAGACTCAGCTACCAGCCTTGGCCCGAGGAAAGTTGTGACTTGTATTTTTGTCAGACAGACAAAGCAAAAACACTATCGCAAAATATTGAAAATTAAATTGCAACAGTAGTTTTGTTGACTTAAAGTAGAAACACCTATACACAAGGTAATAAGTGTGTGTAGGTGTATAAGTGGAAAGTCAAATCTAATTATCAGAGGATAATTTAGTAATCTAATTAAATTAAACCAACAGGAGACAATTTCACATTAAAATAGCAGCTTCAAAATCCTTTTTTCATGTCAAACTGACTTGTTATAGGGAGATTGTTGCCGCTTTCGTTCCCACTCCACACTTCTTGCACTACGTGACTTTGGTGTGCAGGTTCAATCTCTTGCCAGATGTGCCAAACAAAGTGATAGTCTGCAGCTTCAATTGTCTGTGATGTTTGACTTTAAATCAGTTAAAACGACATCTTGGGTGAAGACACTTAAAATATCAAGAATTCCACACAGGGTGTGGACTACACAGTCGAGAGATTGATGGACTTTGTTTTCTGCACAGGAAAACCACAACACAGCAGAATTATTAAGCATTCGCGACTGCAGAGGCTGCTGTTGCTCTGCAAAAGTTACGTAGTGTAGCTTTAATAATTGAACTTTATTAATATTGTCAGCTGATAAAAAGCCACCAATAGGGGCCGTTACAGTTTTAAAGGTTTAAAGGCTGTTTGGCCACTAGACAGGAGCCTTGTGTGAAGCTACCGAAGCTTAAATCAGATCCAGCGTCAGAAATATCACCATACCGCTACACCGCATTCATCCACACACTCACAGGCGCACAGACGTACTTGGAACATAAAGTCCCCTGTAGTGCACTTACTTCTCGTAATAAATCTGGTCAAATGTACGGAATCTGGCATGCCACCCCCGCAGACCGAAACAGCTGCGCAGCTTTACATATACAAGATGTACAGCACGCCTTGTTCCCCTATAGAGTGATGACCTTACTTATCCCCCATTTTCACATCCTTTTTTTCCCCTCTGCTCTTGGTCTGACGGTCGTACGGGGCAACATTGTGGTCACTTAGTTATTGTCCATTTGCTACAACCAACATCTTGATCACATTTCCTGTAACTGTGCAATGTGTGCCATATGTTAATAGTACACTGTTAAATCTAAAGGAAAAGGGTGGGGTTGTGATGAACAACGTGTTTATGAGGGATTTCTTCCTGTGGTGTTTCCTTCAGAGTAAATGAAAGAAAAGAAACGAAGGGAAGTCAAAATAAAAATATTGATTTTGAATAGAGCCAACCTGTGTTTTTAAAGACTGACATTCTTAAAATGGGATATGATGCGACAAAACTTTGAGGGAAATTACAGTCAGGAAATGTTACATTTACTGGTGTTATCCTTTCTATTCCTCTTCCTCTCTGTCTCTCCCGCCCTCGTCCTTCCATCATTTCCTCACGATGTAATTATGGTGAACAAAACACTGTGTAAAAACAATGTCTGTATATATATATATAGTGACCATGGTGTTGATTCTTGGTCCAAACCAGATTGGGGCAGATTGAGCAGGAGCGAGGAGAAGCAAAAGCTGTAAAGTAATGTGAGATCGGCTCCTTCCTATGCATAAATCACAAGTGAGGGAACAGAACAAGAAGAAAAAAATAAGTGAACATTTGCATTTCTGGGTGAAAACCAAGTGTAGGTGGAAACACAGTCCATCAGAGGAGAGGGAAAATGACCAGATAGTGAAAATCCCAGAGTACACCCCTGCCCTGGAACAGCTACAAGAGTTCTTGGGGTTACTTGGGAAGTGATCAGGGTTCTGCACCTGACGGAACAGCTTCACACACTCAGTGCTTTGTGCGGTGGCATGTTGGTGCTGGAAGCCGCCACCACTCAAATTAAGCGTGGATACTTTCACCTCTCCCCAGGCCGGAAATCTCCACGTTATCTTGGCAGCAGTCACAGGCGTCCAGGGGTGTGTCGGCTCCTCTTTTAAGAGACTGCTCGGCGGAAAGAAACTTATCTTAGCCAAAACTACTTTAAGAGTCATACAGACTAGGTATAACTGTTAAATGTCTTTTTTAACATTAAATAAAATTAAAGACTTAATCAAAACTAGTGCTGCAAAAAAAAAATCACAAAAAAAATAAACATCAAAAGATGATATATCTCACCTCCATTTGTTCATCTGCTCATTGATCTTACACTAGAAAGTTGTGCAAGCAATATTCACAAGGTGGGAAAGAATCAAAGTGAATAACTGTATGTAAGATACTATTCACATCCTAAATTTAGCTCACACAGGGCGAATGAACATCAGATATCAAAGATCATAAAGATCATCTTTCATGTGTAATTGAGGGGTGTGTGACTGTGTGCGCAAATATTGCTGACTGGCTCGGCACGGTCTACCCAACACTTTGATGGAGAGCAGCATTATTAGCACATCAGTGTCAAATGAAGCCTGACTACCTCACAATGGCTACAGAATTTAGCTTGAGTGTGCAAGTAGGTGAGAAAGAAAAGAAAAAGCAGGGGGGGGGGGAAATGGGAAAACACAATCTGTTCACCTCCAAAGCTCTTTAATTGCTCGTTTTGTCTACCAGCAGCTTTGTTAGACAGCACAAGGATACGTCATTTTCCTGGCCCTCACCGCTCTATTGTTAAAGTCGTACATATCTACACCCACACACTTGAAAACACCCACAGAGTATTTCTCTGACCTGGGCCCACTGGTTTTAGAAGTCTGGGTGCGGCATGTTGTTTAAAACTATTTTATTTCAAGCTGAAAATTTGAATGAAGGAGCCAGCCACTAAATCTATGCTGTGCTTTGGGTTTTCATTCACACTTTGATTAACCCAGTTTCTTGCAGGCCCACATCCCTAAACTGTGTCAACAAGAAATCAATGGGGATTTCATGAGTTCAGTGCGGCTCTCCTTCCACAGCCGAGCTAAAGGACAGGGCAGTCGATAATCCTTTAATTACAAGTGAGATAATGAACATGTGATGCTCCTCAGGAAGCAGTCAGAAAGCACTGTAATTTTCATGTCCCTCATATTGCCATAGTGACGTGAAGGAAGCCATGTTCCTAATTCATGGGTCACAGGCACAGCAAAGTTGAGATGAGGGGAAATAGTCTTGCACAGGAAAGGAGAGGGGAACTCAAGTCTGATGTAATTTTTTCCAAAATTATAAACAAACTACCTAAAATCAAACAATGGTTAAATGTTAGGGGTCTGAATGGCAATAAAGGATTATAGCTAAAATACATCACCTATAAAAAAGAAAAGATCAAATATATTCAACTCAATGCTGAGAAGTGATACAAAAGCAAAGTACATGCATTAAACAAGATGTCAGCCACTCACAGCTGCACTGTACAAAGTATTAGCGGTTTCTCAGACTCCTTTCTCTTTGCAGTCTGGACTGAATTTCCCTGCCTGTCGTTGGTGGACCGTGATGACTTATGACAGAGTTTCGCAAGACACCGTTTGTGTTTGTGTGTGAGGATATTTATAAGTGAAGGGATTGAGCGCAGGACAAAGCAAACCCCATTAAACTAAGAGCGTACAAGACATTTTGAAAAGAGTTTAAAAAGCAAACTCTTTGCCGCCAAGGATCCGCTTTTGGAGGCCATTTGCCCAGTGGCAAAGGCAGCAGTGCCCAGTGGCAAAGGCAGCAGTGTTGTAATCTGCTATTGTAAGAGGTAAAGTAAACAATTATAAATGTACGGTTATAATGTACAGTTAAAGTATATAATTGTATTATTTTCTGTTTAATTTTAAGAAAAACAACATGTGGAACTTGCTCAGCAGTGAAGAAATATTTCGAACCGAAAATCAACCCTTGGCCTGTGAGTGTAATGTCTGAGAATCTGCGGTTTCAGTGCCAATAGAAACATAGTGAACATTCTTGTGATGACTATGCCATGATTTTCCTGCCTTGTGAATGAACACAGTTACTTTAAACTAATGGAAATTAAACACTAAAACGTACACACTGAAGATGTGTTTATGGCTGTTTGAGAATAAAGGAAAGATAAATACATCACACAGATAGGAATGGAACTTATATTTTCTAGAGCAGTATGGAATAATCTTTTCTGGCAGAGAGAAACTTTAAGAGTTGGCAGTTGGCATTGTTCAGAGGACTTCATCTCCTTTGGAATTGAGAAGGATTTAGCATGTGTCTTTCAGACAAAGGAGAAGAGGGCCAAGAGAAACAGAAAATGGGATGTATGGAACAGATACCACACATAAAAAAGGGAGGCGGGGACATTTCACAAAATGAGGAAAAGGCAAAAACCTTCTGACCATGGAGCAATTTTGTATTATACTGTGGTCCGTGCCTCACTATGGAGAAAGCCTTGTAAACAACAATGTCAAAGTAAACTCGGACTTCACTGAGGAACTCTTTTGACACGTTTATAGCTTGTCTATAACTCACTGACAGAGAGGGAGGGTTATTGAGAGAGTGACGAGAGTTGCAGATCCAGAAACTTTGTAGGAGGAGTATAATGAAAGCTGAGATGGTTTAGAGGAGCTGGTGAGCAGAGGGGCAAGCCTCAGAGCAGCTGCTGTTGGTATGAAGAGCTGGGTAGAAGAACAGAAAGACTGATTGAAGAAAGACGGTTGACTGGGGTATCTTTGAATGCTGCTGAGGCAGAACAGGGGGCCTTATGTAAGGCTCTATTAGTGTGAGTGAGCAAGCGCTAAAGCATTTTGCAGCAGCGGAGCCAGAGCTGCGTCACAGGACTCTCCTTCCCTCTTGATATGATTTTATTTCTTTCGCTGTGTCCCTATGGCCCCGTGCTTCAGGACAGATAAACAAACGACAGATACACGACTAGATGTGGAAAAAGTATGTGAGGAATTAGAATACACATACAATCAATCCACTTTTAACCTCGTCTATCTACTTTTGCAATGGAGCAGAAGGTTTGCAGATAACATTCCTTCATGGCTTCCTACACCACTCTTCACTTATGAAATTGATTTTGCCTTGGTTCGTCTTCCCTGCATAACAGCAGATGATTAATGTGTCATTAGGGCATTGACTCAGAGAGAGAGAGAGAGAGAGAGAGAGAGAGAGAGAGAGAGAGAGAGAGAGAGAGAGAGAGAGAGAAAGAGATGGAGCTTCTCCCAGAGGCCCTCATTTCTGTGAGAGATTCAGAGCCTGGTGCAAAGCTGCAAAACACAGATCAAACGGGAAAAAATGCTTTGACACTAGATCCTCACTTCTCCATAAATCAGGTTCCAGTTAAGCTAAGGTTAAGTGATTATATGTCTGTTATAATCATCTGTGGTTATAAATTGTCTACACTAGCACCTAACCCAGATCCTGAGGCTGACCTAGCAGACGTGCCAGATGCCTGCTCATGTCCTGATCTGACCCGCACAGAAGCCCTACCGTCATCAACCCCCTTTGCATAACTCTATTCACTGAGGGTGACCTTTCACCCCTGCTTGTGTCAGTGCAAGAGCCTTAACCTCTTATGGTCTGGAAGGGGGGGGGGGGGGGGGGGGGGGAAGGCAACAAGAAAGTGTAGAAATGGCTGCATGAAATTCAGAGTTTTGCAAAACTAATTATAAGACTAACATGAAAACAGAAAGAGGAAAATATTATTGATATGAAAAAATATCAACGAGATTAACCACCTGAGAGAGTGCTGGACTCTGGAGGCCTCGTCAGCAGTGTGGATGTGGGTTAAACATCCCAGACAAGAGTGGGGGCGGGTGGCTGTTCCTCTTGACTCTGACTTTCAACAACCGGCTGCAATGTCTCCTATGGGAGAAGAGGATTGGTGGTGGGGGTCGAAGGGGGGCGAAGAGGTGGTCAATGAACTGCCTAGCTTGGTCTAAGCCCTTCCGATGACTCTGAACAGTCTGAGTGGACAACTGGCCGGTAATTATGTTAAAAACAGAGCTGTCATTTCCACCACCAACACCCACCCACCTACCCCCCTGCAGTTGTTTTTTCTCTGGTGTCCTGTTTATGCAGACTCAGTGTTTTCTATTCATGTTATCCTACTGTGGTGACAGTGTACCTGACCAAGGACAGATAAGAAAGAAAAGCGTTTCACATCAATACAAAATACCCCCTCCCCGCTTCATTTCATCAGACCTCGTTCTTCGGTCCCTTCACACTGTGCTTTGTTCTGTTATCAGTGCCCTGGATCCTAAGCTGATGAGTATTGACAGGTAGAACGAGCTCCGCTATGAGGGTGTGAGTGAAAGAGAGACTTTAACAGGACGAGGGAAGGAGAGAGAAAGACACAAACAGGGGCAAAGTTGATAAGATGGGTACGAGTGCAAATACATATATGTGTATGTTTGAATGTATTTGGATGAATATGCACAAGTGTGAGAGAGAAAATATCTAGGTTCCTCCTCTTTCCTCCTCTCAGAGCTTTGCCCATGCTTGCCTAAAAGATAGTGACCTACTTTGCAGCATTTGCAAGACAAGGTGTGAATGCACTGAAAGTCGTACCTGACAAACAACACCTTAAGACAGACAGTGGAAAACACATAGGCTTTAAAGCTTTGGTCTCTGTAAACAACCTTAATCCCCGAAACACAACGGAGGTATTGCCTAAGGTGGTGGGGGGCAAATGAAAATAAATGGGTTTGTTGGCATTAACCAAAGTAGGGCACAGAGTGCAGCAAACGCACAATTAGTCACACCCGCACATGGAGATGTGCAAACTCACTGTGGCGGTAAGTGCAGCCTCGCCACTGTGACCATTACTTTGAAAGAAAAAACGTTGCATCACGCTGCAGTTCAAAAGTGTATTAGTGTTGTGCGACCGAAACTTGGTGAAACTGTTGCACTCTGGGCAAATCCAAGTACTGTCAGTAAGTTTATGTGGTACGGTGCCTGGCCAAACTGCTTTTATAATTTCTGATGAGCGCCACATGCAGTTGTTTTTTATAGACCGAGCTGGGATAAGCTTTTGAAAGTTCATCCGATCAACTGATATTGTGTTTAAATGGTTTAAACCGAAAAGTGATTCAGGGTTAAAAGAAAAGTGGATTGTTTCATGGTGAAAGAGGAGAGCAGGGCCTCTTGTCACCAACCGCAAAACAAAAGTCAATTTGAGCAGGGTAAAGACAGCGACTTAATATGAAAGACCAATGGAGCAGCAGCGAGCCCGGGCAGACATGACCACACTGTTATATAATGTTATGCAATCTCTCTTAGCAGCTGTGTAATGTCAACGCAGAGCTCATTATAGCTGTAACAGTGTGCTCAGATAGGCATCAACATGTTGTGGAATAGAGATGTTAAATATCGGGTTAAAGCCGCGCAGGTGAGGGCAGTGTGGGTTTGACCCAAGAGCTCCTTTCTCCTGTGTTCATTCTGATTGGTTCTAAGAGTTTTGTGACGGCATAAATTCACCACAATTTAGTTTAAAAGCGTGTTCAGTCTTGCGCGCTTCCCAGAGTCACTCCCTCACATCATACATGACCAGTGGCACGTGAAGTTCACATGATGAAGATAGAAGGAAGGAACAGAGGAAAGTGTGGCGTTAACACCCCCCCCCCCACGCACACACTCACGCACACAAACACACCCACCACACCAATGATCAACAACACTGTTTTCTTGAACACTGTAATGAGCGCACCTTCTATCTGCATTTTCAATTTTTATATCCAAACATATTTTGAAACAATCACATACTGTGGTTTAAAAAAATAAGGTAGAATGTTGAATGCCTATTCAATAAAGGGCTGCTGAGATTGTAGAGAGAACTGTCCCTGGTATTTGGTTAATGTATAAGTGCTGTTGTTAATGTTTAAGCACCAACTTGATTCAGACAGTAACCAATAGCAGTTTAAAAAAAAAGGCTTAGGCACTGCCCGCAGCCTCTCCCAGTCCTCTTCCCTGTTACATAATCACTTATCAGTACAGTAGGCTTGTCCCTGGATTCATTTTCTGCTTGCTCTGTGAGAAACTGTGCAACTGTGCATGGATGTTTGCCAAAGGATGATTAACGAATTTCCTGAGCAAAAATGTGTCTGTGTGAATCTTAAAAATTGGCAACAAAGGTTCACTTCCCTGCACTGAAGCAAGACACATCAAGCAAAACGCACAAAAAACGTCATCTTCCTGCCTGACATGCAGAGAGCACTTCACGCTGAGACATACGCTAGCATGGCCTGTGAAAAGAGGGTCAACAAGGACAGAATATAATGCAAGCAAGACCCTGAGATGCTTGATTAGTGAAAACCATCCAAAACACAGTAAACTGATCTATAAATTCTCAACACCAACATCTTGTTACTATCTCATTCCTTAGCTCGCTTTTCCTTGTGTCAAGCGATGGGGAAATTGTGACCCTCATCTCCAGATCTGGCTCGCTTAGGGCATATTTCGTAACTATTCTGGATAGAATACCAAACATGTGGTCAGTTGACCAGTACGCCCCCACACCATTCATAACCCAACCACTGTGCTGTTGCAGCTAGAGGGTGCATTCCACTTCCAGTCAGGACTCGGTTATAGAACACAGGGTCGGAGTTGAGCATGAAAATGTTGATTGTTTTTAACACCACAAAGTCAGAAGCACATTAACTCCTGGACTGGGCTGTATAGAAACTAGAGCTATGCACAAACAGATAGGTCTGGTAGATAACTATGTGCTCCTAGGGTGATTACACTTTTGACCAAACCTCATGGTTACATGCCATGGTAATGTTAGAAAACCATGAAATGACTGCAATACTTAAAGGCGATGTCTTTTCTCTTTGAACACCGATAAAACACAAATAAACCAAAGAAAAAGATACAACGGGGGTTTAAGAGGATTAATGGCCTCTCTGTACCTGTTTCTGGGGACAGGGATGTGGGAGGAAGGGAGGGGTTGTCTTTCTGCCGGTGGTGCGTTTTGCACTTGTGCTGCCCTGAAGCTGTTGGCCAGCTCTGCCTGTTTCCACGGGTTGCTGATGTCCAGATGTTTGAAGCCACCTGGTAAAAGACCGTTGATGCCAGGGCAGTGAGTGGGACTGGCTCTCTTCAAGATCCCAGTGGAGCCAGTGTCTTTATGATCCCCAAGACCAGTCTAGAAAATTAAAATAATAAATGTTACAGTCAGTCATTCATTTCAAGGCTGATATATCAGCATGCATATCCATCAGAAACATTAGGTCTGGTAATACCATAAATTTATATTTTTGGTCGCACCTGACCAACGTCAAACCCATTCTTCAGTTTGATCTGAACTACACGCTTGCAAAATTCATGGCTGTGTGTCTTGCATGTAAAAGAAACACAGTCCTGTTACTGGACCTAATAAATACTTATTTATTTTCCTGTTGTCCATCTACACATTTTTTAAAGTTCAGTATCAGTAGCACATATCAGGTTTGCTTGTTATTAGCAAGCATAAGTTCAGAAGCTGAAAAACATAGATCTTAAGTCACATACGAAAGGTAAACCAGAGAGAACCTTCTCGGATTACTGCTCATAGATTTTGGGTCATCTGCGTTTCAATCAAGCAGCTGATCTACTTCCCATAGCTTGGTTCATGCAGAGTGCATACTTTGTTTGTTTTTTAAGCAAACTTGTGCTCTTTAGCAAGCTAGCTATTCCACCTCAGAGGTTGTCAAACGTTCATGACAGCAAACACTTCAAGTAGACTTGAATAACTAGTAAACTATGTAAATCTATGTAAATCACCATCATATATATGTAATGGTTAGAGTAGAAAGAATCCGAGAGGTTGATGTTGAAAAAGCAACAGAAGTGCAAAGCGCAAAGGATGAGGTTGGATGATGTTGTGGTAGATATTGATATTATCAGATCACATAATCCACTGGAGGAAAATTGTGCTGATTAATGTGCACGTGTTGCTGTATTGAAAACCTGCCTCTATTGGGCACCCAGTACTGTTGTGTTATGTAACTATCAAAACATGTGGAATAATTAGTATTGACCATTTTGCACCTTTTTGGCATGATTAAGGTGTTAATAGTTTGCACACTGTGATATTGATAGTGTGTTGAAATAATTGGTTAAGTCTATTAATGAAATAAATTGATTAATACAATATGTTTAAGAAGTAATTGTCACATTTAATATGAGAGATGTATTTTGATTTATGTTGGCATGCGTTTGATTGTATACTTTTAGAAGCAGGAGAGAGGAGAAGAGATGAGGAGAGCGACAGACAGATACGACAGCAACAGACCTTAACAAGAAGCGGAGGGCATCAGATCAGAAAGGACAGACTGAGCATTTGTCACAGTTCAAATTTGTCACAGTTCAAAAAGAGCCCTTGTCTCACAATAGAAGACGATGCCATGAGACCAGCGTTGGTCAATTTTCAAAACTGGCAGCAGGAACAAATGAAAATAAGAGCAACAAGTTTATCTGTGCATTTAAAGATGGTCCTTCAACATGCTTCTAAATTAATAATCCATATTGGTTCCGACATCTTTGCAGCCTCCTCCAGACTATTGTCCTCTGGTCACAAATCCATCACATCTGCATAGTAATTAATTGTTAATGTCCGCCCTTGCTCAGATTGTTGTCCTGCTGCACTGCAGCTTCACTCTATTTGCACATAGTGATTGTGTTTATTTTGTTAACTTCTTTTGCAGTCTATTTTTACTGCACGTCTATTTGCACAATCAACACCGCAAATTTCCACTGGCAAATTTCCACGTTGTTGTCATACCTCACATTCCTTTGACAATCACATAATTACGGATGCAGAGAAAATGTGCAGAGTAGTGTTGACTGGTTGGGTCATCTGCATTTTGCAGACGGCCGATCAGAGGTTGTCAAACATTTTTGGAAGTAGACCGGGTGGCTGTGGCTGAGTGGGTAGAGCGGTCATCCTCTAACCAGAAGGTCAGCGGTTCCATCCCAGTCTTGGGCAAGATGCTGAACCTCATAGTAAAAGTGCATGGGTGCAAGTGTGGAAATCACTAAGAGTTGTCATTAAGACTGGAAAAGCGATATATAAATACAGACCATTTACAAATGGATATAACTGTGGAAATCACCAGTGAGAATATTAAATGGATTGAGTAGAAAGAATGTGTTGAAAAAGCAGCAGAAGTGGATGATGATGTGGATGTTGTGAGTCTTATATGTTGTTTATTTTGAAAAGTGGGGTGGACGTGTTGAGATTTCTGGGCTTGGCAGGGCTGGACTGCCCCCCCCCCCCCCACACCCCCACCCATCCTAACAACGCCTCTGCTGTAGCTCCACCCTGAACTTGCCGGTGGGAGTGAGCTGCGTGGCCGCTAGTTTGAAAGTCCCTTCCCCCCTTTCTGCTAAACTTTTGCACACAGAACGAGCCGCCGCCATTTAATCCGTCTGGATGCGACGTGCGAGCGAGCGAGCGAGCTCAGACGGCCGTCGGTGAAATGACCGACACTTTGCCGAGGAGGGTGGAGAGTTGTTGAGTCCGGTAAAGAACACACAACACAACACGGTGCGGAGCGGCGAGTGACACAAGTCTCATTATAAGCTGTCAAACTTCCCAGTACACAGCGTCACGGTACATGTTGTGTTTGTTGACACTTGACGGGAGTCACACACACACACACACACACTGAAAACACGCCCGAACGTCACTTACTTTTTCCGCGTCGTACATTATCCGAGCACCCGGAGCCGGTGCGCTCCCTTCCGCGGGTGTTCTGCCACTTTTCACCTCCGCCGAGCTGACGTCCATTACGAATTTGTAGAGGACGGGCCCGCGCGTGAACACCGGCATCACGGGGCCGCTCTTCTCCGCCGCGAGGACCCGGGCGTCGCGGAGCACGGAGCGGCCTGCCCGGCAGTTGAAGTCCGCTCCAACGCCGCCGCCGACCCTCGTCCCAACCGATGACTTCTCCGAAATGTATCTGGAATCCATTTTTCTTCTTTTCTTCTTCTTCAGAGCGGGGGGCGAGTGGAGACTAAAGAAAGAAAACCAGCTTTCTATAGGTTTTAGTGCAAATTGCTGGAGTCTGATACATTTATCGGGATTGTCTCGACTGGATCCGACTCTTAGACTTTCTACTCTACATGCAAAGTTTTCGTTTTTTCCCACCGCCGCCTCCAGCAGGATCTCCAGCTGCCGCCCGGTCCGGACGATTCAAGATTGTTTTGCCTCTTTCCTCCAAACCCACGCCACGCCCCCCTCTGCCTCGCCTCCATTGGGCCGCAGCGCGCATAAACATCACATTCTGGCACGCTTCCACGGCGAGGCGGGCCCTGATTGGCTGCCGCCGCCGCGTCAATCACTGTGTTTTTTAATCCGAGTGATGTGGGTGGAAGGACGGGAGGGGGGCGTGCCCTGCAGTTTACCGGCCGGTGTCTGTGGCCGACGCCGGAGACCTGCGCGGCAACTGCGCATTTACCCGCCTGCAGATGGTGATCTAGCGAGCCGTGCCAGTGTTATTGCACGAACCAAACTGTGCATGCGTGTTATTATCGATGCAGCGAACCTCCTGAGGCCGAATGTTTACTCCAGCAGAAGTTTCTAAACTCGATCTATTATGGGACGTGTCTTAAAACCCCAGTTGTCATCGTGTAAACATTAACATGATGGCGTCTGCAAACACTGAGCAGTGGTGTTTTAGAAGCCAAGATCGTCTGCTTGGGTACAAATTATGATATCACGGTATATACACGTTAAATTACAAGGAAAACGAAAGTATTAGCATTGAACTTTTATTCAGTTTAAATGTGATAGGTAAATTGGCTTCCAATTGTTTCAAAAATGGCCTCAGTGTTAAAAGTACATTGAGTCCTATTAAATCCTATTTTTGAACCGATCGCATATGAGATGTTAAATCTTGAAATGGAAAGTAACCGACCGTCTGTATACATGTATTAGAGTAAAAATACAATATTTTCCTCTGACATGTAATGAAGTAGTACAAAATATAAATATTCAGGGGAAAGTACCAGTACCTCTAAACGTAATACATGTACTTCCACCGCTGACAATAACATGAATCCCTGTACTAAATAATGAACCCAAGACAATTACACTCCAATAAACACGGAGACTGTCATGCTACAGTGGGTTATTGATTTGCATCCAAGCCATCTTGAGGTCTAGTTTGTGACTTGATTTTGCATTATAAAGTGGACACAATAAGAGACACTTTGTTTTTTATTCCCTTGCAATGCAAAAGATAATATTTGAATATGAAAATGGGGGAATATATTTTTCAGTACCATGTAGATACACATTGGAGAATGTAGTCTCATTGCATAGTATTTGTTTGGCAGAACTGTTCCTGCTTACATTAGATGCATATACGTGAGATTTAATATAATTTTGTAACAACTTGCTTGATGTAGTCTTGGTAGGATGGACTTTTTGAACATCAAACACGTTTTATTTTTGAGAGATGCAGTATATCAGTGTTTGTTTCCCTGTCTCAATATAACCTATTTCTAAAATGCCTGCAGAGCCCCTTAAAGTTTATTGCTTACTACTACACAAACACATTTTAGTGCAAAATGAATTTATTGTAAGCTACAGTTATTACTGTGAGGCTGCTCCAGAGATTTAACCTGGTATAATAAAGTGCATGAAGCAATAACACCACAGGCAAAAGACAGAGACGCGTTATAATGTGCCACTTTATTAGAAAAGTAAAAACTCACTTAAATATTTTATGAAGGTTAATATAAAACATTACAATCTTTTGCATATCTGCACTGTCACTATATTTTTTTTATTATATTTGCTATTTTTAGACTAAACCCTGTGCTTTAAGTACATACAACATTGGCTACAGCTGTCACAGCAGTATTGGCCCATGATTATATCTGAAGACGATTAACAAACAGCATCTGTAACTGCATGGAAAGCATGAAACACTTTGCATCCACAAAGTACATTGTGTCTGTGATAACCATCTTTTTTTCAACAAATAGACTGTATACTGTATGTCACATTGGAACAACATCAGGACAGCAACAGATTATTTTTTACACATTTACATCATCATACTCGATTTGATTGTGCAATGAACGTCCGTCTTGATCGGCGTGTTGTGACAGTGCTCAGCAAAAAATATATCAGATCAGTGCTTTCTCTTAGGATAAAGAAAAGGTGACGCGTAAAGTGACAGCAGAGGAGAAGGATTAAGTGTGATAGTGATTTCCTGCAGCATTGTCTAAAGGCAGCCTCAACAGAGCTTGTTAAGCGTCTCAGCTGTTAGCCATTTCTCATATCAGACAGTGGTTGAGCCGTTGGTGCATCATTCATATCAGACGTGGGGTTAGAATGACCCACAGCCTCTGTCTCACCCACCCATCCCAACACCCCCCCCCCCTCCCTCATATCACTCCCCAGAGTCCCTCAGAACTGGACATCAACGCCACTCCCCTGCACAGCGAGGGAGCGAGGTGGAGCAGAGAAGAGAGAGGCCTGTGTCGGTTACTGGAGCAGAACACAGCCGGGGGAGGAGTTTATGCAAGGGTCGACCAAGTGGAAGCAAAATGTGCTTCTTCCCCCAACTGAAAACGCACATGGCTCAATGTTGAGAGTGTGTGTTGCAGAGTGTGTTGCTGTGTGTGTGTGTGCGTGTGCGTGTGTGCGTGTGACCGGCTGCCTGGCAGTGTATGAGTGTACACACGCTATGGGTAGGAGGAGGGTCTTTTGGATCCATGTCCATTTGCAGCGATCCTCATCCACTCCACACTAGCTGTTCTTCATCTCCCTCCCCCACCTCCATCGCTCTGTCTTGCTCCACCAGAGGGGAGGATAAACAATTCTCTGCCATAAACTCTTTGTGCTCTCTCTCTCTCTCTCTCTCTCTCCTCTCTCTCTCTCTCTCTCTCTCTCTCTCTCTCTCTCTCTCTCTCTCTCTCTCTCTCTCTTCTCTCTCTCTCTCTCTCTCGTTCTCTTCTCTCTTCCTCCGAGTCGTTGCTTTGAAAAAAAGAGAAAGTAGAATGCTGCTTTGCATCACGCAGCAAAAAGTACAACAGAAAAGTTCAACGAACAAGAGGTCAATTAAGTACCACAATATTTGTTTTCATCTCCATATATCAAAGCATGCACTTTTTTGATCAAGCAGAAAAAATTGCACCAACAACATAAACATACTGTTTTTATGGCAGTGGCATGAGCTATTTAACCAATGGTATTGTCAGTAGTTAAGAAAAAAAAGAAACAGTGCATAAAATACAGAGTGCAATTATTTTTACATACTTTCAGACGCAGTAGCATTTGTGAGCGTATGTTACTAACATTTTAAAACCCGTTTTTTCTTTGTTTTCTGATGTTTGTCTCAGGGAGCTCATTCCAACGCGGCCTCCGTCTCTCAGCCTGTGAGCAGTTTGTATCCCTCTCCAACTCTTTATTTTTATGCCCATTTATTAAGGCTCTTATGTTTTGTTTTCTTCCGCTGTTTTAATGATCCCCAAATCTACATGGGAAAGACAGTGTTTACAATGGGAGAGAACTCAGAGGCTGGAGACGAGGGTGGGGGATGAGGGCGAGGGGCAACCTTCCAAAGGACACTCGCTGGCAATTTCGTGGCCAGCTCTTTATTTTCTTGGAGCCTGAGGCTTCTGTTGCTGTTTCAACCATCAGACTTAAGTCTGGTGAGCTGCAGGGCCACTCTGGTTCTGTCTTGAGACCATGGGAGAGAATCAGGACGGCGTTTTGGAAACACCCTTTAAAGCACACTAATGCACGATTAGGCAAACCAGTCCTGCAGCTGACTAGTGCAAAATTAAAATGGTCCTGAAACCAAGCCAAAATGTTATGACATATTTACTGCATGGCATGAAACATCCTGTGCTATTTTGGACACTTCACTTCCTTATTATTTTGTAGCTCTTAATATTCTTCTCTCAGTTGATCCCAGTAATACAGTAAACATCTCACATTGTGAAATCTGTCACCCACTCGATGCCCCTGACCTGATCACTTTACCCTGCATGACTCCGCCAAGTCTGAGTGTGTCCATGTGGGGGTGTGCTGAGGTGTGTCATCATGCCTCTGGCTACAGATGTTTGTCAAATCTGAGCACCGATTGTTAACTAATCTCATAATTAACTTTATTGCGCAAGAAGTCCCTTGTCATATATATCACAAGGGCTGTTATTGGTAAATGCTAATACATGTAGGGCACGCTGTAGGTAATCTGTGTAACTGTGACAAAAGGCTTTACTGGCCTCTTTGTCTAAGGAGAACTACAAATTATGTGGGCTATGTTTGAACAAGGCACCACAATGCAGTCGGCCAGGCAATAGGCCACTGTGCACCGAGAACCTGTTTCAGATGTTTGCTTAGTGAGAGCTAAGCACAGCAAATCTCTGTAACATCCATCTGCTTATATAACATAAGCCTCACCAAGATGAGGCCTATGGGTGTGTGTCTCTGTGTGTGTGTGTGCTTGTGTACTTGTGGTTGTGTGTGATTATGGGTGACAATGGCTATCATTGTGCCTTACACTGTTAATACATCCAGGCTCCTTGCTACTACACTTTATGTCCAGTTGTGTTTGAGTTTGCCCAATGCATGCACATTTCTTTAGTTATATATATATAAGTGGTTTTTTTTCTCTCATGTTGTGAGTTTCATCACATACTCTTTAAAGAGTACGGTGTTCTTATAAAAATAAAGATATTATGGAAAATGATGCACAGACAGGTGAGTATGGTCAGTGACAGTAGGTCTAAGTTGTACAGTTAATTCCAGTTTTTTCTTTTCTTAGTTTTTTTTCTTGGTTGTTCAAATGTATTTGGTCCATATTTGGGCTGGACTAGGCTTAGGCTGGTTCTGAAGTGCAGACCAATCAAGGGAAGTCTGAACCTGGATTAAGACCCTGTTTGTACCTGATGTCAACACAAAAATGGATCCTCATGTTGTTTGTCTATAGAGGACTTTGTTTCTATGTACAGTAACCTGCTGGCAGGTGAACAGGGTCCCGTTCCCGACTCATCACCATAGGGTTCTGGGGCCCCTCTGACTGTCGGCCAGCTACAGGCCAGTGACGTACATCTCCATCCCATCATTGAAGGTGAAGATGGTGGTGGTGCTGGCGCTGTTGCCCCCTTGTTTCACATCACTGATGCTCTCATAGAAGTTTTCCCCACCAGGCAGGCCTCTAGCAGGCGGGGCGGTGGGTCCTGAGCCCTGAGGTGCCGCTGATGCTGCCTGTTGTTGCGGCTGCTGCTGTTGTTGTTGTTGTTGTTGCTGTTGTTGTTGTTGCTGTTGTTGTTGTAGCTGCGGCAGCTGCGGCGGCAGTGGCGGAGGCGGCGGTGGCGGCACCTGCTTCTTTCTCTTCAGAGTGGCACTGCCCCCTGGTGTGCCGTTATTGGTTCCCCCCTGCTCACGTTTCCGGTGGCTGTCGATGGTAGCGTACGCGGGGTCAGACTCGGCCATTGCGCATGTGGACCAGGACCTGTCTCCAACCGACTCATAGCAGGGCTCCTCTTGGGAACGTGCCGGCCCCTGGACTCCTCTGCCTCGACCCCGGTTTCCCCTATCCCCACCGAAGGAGCGCGGGAGGGTCTTAGCTCCGTTGTTTTCCATAGGAGCTTTCTTCTTCTGGGATTTACACACGATGGAGTAAGTGTCTGCAATCTGAGGGCACACAGAAGACAAGAGGAGAGTATGGTGTCAGTTAATGGCCCTGAACTACAGTCCAACTATGTCCTTCAGTGTATGGGCGAAAGTACTTGAAATAGAAGGTGACTGTAACTCTGCTTGAATCATGGTCTTGTTTCTATAAGTGAAGTTATACAGCACAGTATCACTCTTTCCCACCTTCAGTCTCATGTTTCTGAATTTGCTGAGAGTAGACTATGTGCACATTTCAACATTTAAGTACCTATAAACTGTAAAAAGGAACAATATGTTAACATGAGAGTAAACATATGATGCTCTTAATTTGGTGTTTGAGCATGGATTGTGTGGGTGTGCACATGTGTTGACAGAGCTTGCTCTGTGCTGTAACCTGACCTATTTTGACGGGGTAGGATAAGACAGAGTAAACTGTGTTATCAGTCCGTTGAGGTCTAGGCACAGAGACAAAGTTAGCTTTGCAGTGGACGGACCTGTTAAAATTTCACCACAACTGCTTTGGCAAGAGAACAGCAGGGTATGGTGTGAAAGATCTGGATGATAGCCAGCTTGCAGAGGGAAAAAGACTGTGTTGTTTCTTTAATGGACTCTGCTCTGAATGAGGCAAATGTACTTGTTTCCTGACTGTGTTTACTGCAGGTGTATGCATGAGTCTGTAAATACAGTGTCTCTGTGTCTTTTCTGTTCAAGTGTGCGCTTTTTACAGTGTAGAGCTTCTGGAGAATTCGGATAAACCAGCGCTGTGACCTCTGGCATTTCTGTGTCAAAATTCCACGAGGAGAGCACAGGAGCAGAGGATTGTGGGACATGGTCATGTTTACCTTCCGTGTTCACACCCAGACTAACAGCTCTGCTCTCGTGGCCCTGAGAAACACTGGCTATGAAAACTCTCTCTCTCTTGCTCTCTCTCACTCTCACTCTGGCTCACTCTCTCACTCTCTCTCTCTCTCTTTCTCTCTTTTTCACACACACACTCACGCATAGATTTGTGTTCTGCTCCAAAAAAACTGAAACCTGAGAGCACTAACAATGGACAAAGCTCTCTGAGTTTGTGTGCTCGCCTTGCCTTTACTTTCATGGAGCCTTTGTGTTTTAAATCTTCCAAAAGAGAAACATAACATCAGGAAATGTGATTAAAGTGAAAACTGCTTTGACTTTAATTGTGGATATCTCTCTCTCTTTCTTTCCGTCTCTGACAAACCACCAGCGACACGGATACCCAGCCCCCACAAATCTCTTGTGTGACCTTTTTGGATAAACAAAGACCCTGGCGTATGCTACAAGTGTGTGCACACAATGTGCATTATGTGTGTGTGTTTGTGTGTGTGAGTGTGTGTGCGTGCACGCGCATATGTGCAATTGCGCGAGTGTGGGTGCATCTGAGCACACAGAATTTGCAGCTCTGTGCAGCAGAGGAAGGAAGTCACAAGATGATGGGGATTTCAAAACTGGGCTGCAGCTGTTGAGGAAGCCTGTGCACTGTATGTTTTCTTTTCTTCTCCCCTCAGCCTGCTCTTCTCTCCGTTAAGTCTCGGCTGATGCTGCTTTAACTCTCTGCCCAGACTGTGGAAAGTCCTTTTTAATTTCTGCACACAGCGATTATCCATGGAAACACAACAGTATTCATAAGCGATGCATTTTTGTGTGATCAACTTTCTGAATAGCAAATACGGTGCAAGTTTCCAAGCGGTCTGCGAGCAGTTGCTACTCCTCCGGTAAGACATGCTCTGCGCAGCGTGATTGGTCGGGGAAGGCAGCGCCTCCTAATAGCCACAAAGGGAGTGGAGCAGAAGGAGAGAGCGCCAGAGGAGAGGAGGAGATTTAGGTGGGAGTGGAAACTCAACACCTTTTGATGGCTGCAACTGACAACCTCCAGAGGATACAAAGTATATGGGCATGTTAGGGCAACAACAAACTAAACAGTGGAAAAACACAGCAAATAAGGAAGAGAAAAAGTTTTAAAAAGAGAAGAAAAAAAACTGGACTGAAAGTTAGAGGCAGATAAAAATAAATTGGGAGAGCGATTGCAGAACGCAGTCAAGGCCAGCTGCTCTGTGTACCAGTCTGACTTGCAGAGGAGTAGTTTAACTATTGAGCCAAACAGCGGAGACTTAACCCTTTAATCTCCACATACCGCAGCTTCCTGAACTTTCTGGTTCAACTCTGTTTTAAACAAGAAAGTTACCAGCAGCTTAAAACTTCATACAACTTACTTCACTCCAACATGTCTCCCTGAATAGATACATCAAAATGATCTTTCTTAAATTAATAATCCAAAACTGTGTGAAGTCACACAACACAGAGCTACACTACAATCAAAAAATACACCACGAGAGTTACTGTCCAGCAGAGAGGGAACACAGGGGGATTGATAGAGAGATGACTGAGGTTGCTGTGTTTGGAAGCTCATGTGCTTGTGACATGATTGGTGAGTGCAGGCTTCCCCCCCCCAACTATCACCACCAGACGCACTCCGCCACATATATACATGTAGAGCTCATCACGTTCTGTCTGCATGCACCCAGGAGATTAAACAGCGATCCCTTAAACGAGTGAATGCAAAGTGGTGATTATTCGGCAGCAGGTGATAGTGATGTCTGATCTGGCATTGTGATTTACAGTCGAGCCGGCGGGGGGGGGGGGGGGGCTGGGAGATTGGGGTCAGGGTTCAGGCAGGGGGGTTGGGAGTGCATGGATCGATGTAACGAAACCACTGGTGGAAGCAAAAACCTCATGACAGGCAGGTCAAAGGGCAGCGGAAGCATGATGGCGTGCCCAATCAAATCCCCCCCCCCCCCCCCCCCCCCCGCGCTCCGTAAACACAGCAGTCACAAATCAGAGACATATGCGTCTTTCTGTCTGCCTGTTGTCCTTCCGCTCCCCTGTGGAGGGGTTCCCCCTTCCTAACAACTACCCCCATCACCACCGCACACACACACACACACGTGCACTACCTCCTTTGCAGTTGGGGGAGATGGGTGCCCCTGTCCGTTCTCGCCACGGAGTGGAGGTGGGTGCAAGGTGATGATGTCATCGTCCTCTGGAGGCTTCCAGATGTACTGCTCCCCGTTGCCCATGAACACGGCCTCCTGGTAAACAGAATCAATTGAGGTTCTCAGGCAAGTATTGTAATTATGATGGATTCGTTCTGCAATGATGCAGAAATGTTTAAAACATGTAATTAGATGTAATAATAACACAGTGCTGTGCTTGATTGTGTCGGGGTTTTTTTACTTCCGCAGAAGAGGTGGTGTTTCCACCGCTGTCCGTTTGTTAGATGGTTGGTTTGTATGTTAATTTGTTGATAAGCAAGATTATACAAAAAAAAAACTGATTGGATTTCCATGAAACCCGATGGAAGGATGTGGTCAGAGAAGAGACAAATAAGTTTTTGCGCGAATGCAGTTTTTATTTTAGTTAATTTGTTTACATTTTTGTTGATTTATCAGCAAAAATGTCTTTGATCTTGATGAAAAATTCAGACATATTTATTGAGCTGATAACTCTGAGTGTGTGAAATTTGGTGCTGCTTGATTGAACTCAAGGGAATAATGGGCCTTGGCTAAGAAATGCACTCTACTGATTGGCATTCAAGTTTTTGGTCCAAAGACCTACGAGCTGTCAAAGTCTTCACTTGTCAACAGTGTCCTTGTTGCACAGCATGAGCAGATTGTGCATGTGTGTCTGTGTGTGTATATATGTATAGGTGTCAGAGATCATGGCTGCATGATTGACAACACACTTACACTGTGAGAATAATATGCAAATCTTTTTTTTATCAAATTTGGTCAGTGCTGCTCTCATCAAAACGAGTCATTAAAGTGTCACCTCTGCAGCTTTCTGATGAGAGATGTCTCTATTTCAATATCAATGTGTTCCTGTTGCGCTCTCCCAGGGCAGCTCTTAATGGCGCGATCCAAACAAACGAATCAGCAAGTGGCACCGTCATCAAGAGAGTGGGCGTTGGAAAACAGTCTCTTCAGCTGGCAGCTGCTCTGAAACCAGCTCCTAACTGGAATCAGATGCTACTGACATTTCCTCTCCTCTGTTGCCACAGCTTTATGTTTCTGTTACTACTGAGTGAAGTGTCACCACAGCAGATTACTGAATGGCTCGTGCTGCGCAAGTGTCAAGGAACAGCCTGCCCAATTGTTGAGCGTTCATTAAGAGTTTTATTGGTTTCTCCAACCTCTGTGAATAGTCTTTCCTCGAGGATTCAACACAAATCCATTTAGTCCGGGACGATGCTGCAAAAACACAACCCCCCTCGAATGTGACTAGTAATTCTAATGCGGTCCTAATCAAGATTTTTGTATCGTATCTTCATTTTCTGGCCGTTAAATAGCAGTCATGCACGATCCTTCACCGAGAAACAGCAGAAAACCAGGCTGGATGTGGGGAAACAACAAGAAAACGAGTAACTGCTTTTGTTAAATTTCTGTCATTGCTGCTGGAGAGCAATTAGAAAACAATTAGAAAGCATGAGGTGGCATGTGCACATGCGACCAGGATGATTGAACGTTTATAAGCTCCTCCTGTGCAGTGTGGGGGAGTAATAGAAGCCGCGGCAGAGTAAATGGCTTCAGTATGTGACCATTATTTATCGCAACAGTGGCTGCTGGCTACCTGTTAGCCTGTTTCTAGAGAGACTTGCTGATTGATTCAATGACAACGCGCACACACACACACACACAGGCAGCTTGGAAGCCTGCCAAGCTCTTACATAATACATCCTTCCACTCTCGACACTGGCCACTCTGATACCGTGCTGCGCAGCACAGTGCAACGGGCGGAAGAAACTCACGTATTCGCAAACATGCACACAAACGCACACACTATCAAGGATTTAAAAGACACGCAGATTAAAAGTGCAGGTCAGCAGAGGGGCCGACATTCACGGCTAAAGCAAAATAGTTTATAAGTCTCCTTAAATCACAAACACAAAAGAGAAAGTCATGGGTTTTCTTTGCTCTGGAAAAACAGACAAAATCATAAACACAAAGCAGACGTGTGTGTGCGTGTGCCTGTGCGTGTGCGTGTGTGTGTGTGTGCGCCAGCAAACCCACAGGAAAAGGCTGATCACCATCCGAGCATTGTGTCTCTATTTCCCCACTGCCCTTAACTATTAAATCTTATCCCAGCTGGAAGTATATTATTATTTTGGTGGTATTATATTCTTCAGGAAAGCAATGTGTGTTACATTGCTTCTACGAAAAGTGTGACACAAATAAAGTGATGATTGATTGTTTAAAGTTGGTCAGTTAATACATTTTTGGGTTAGGGTTATTAGTTCAATTAAATAATGTATAAGCGGCTGGTATAATTTCATCTGAAGCCATTGACTGACTAAAATAATCGAAATCCTCCAGCGTAACCATGAGGAGCGGTTTGCTTGTGGACAGTGGCCTCTGGTGGTGAGCGGGCAGGCTTACAGCGCGGAGGGGTGGAGGGTTTTGGCAGTGACGTGCGGGGGGGGGGGGGGGGGGGGGGGTTCTGAGGTTGATGGGGAGCATATTGAACCGATGATTCCTGTACCTTTGGGAAGGAGTGCAGGTGGAACGGCTCCAGCGGCTTGCGTGGAAACTCCTGACTGCGGTGCAGGGGAGGAGGAGCGGCGGAGGGTGAATCACTCACGCTCGACTGGCTGTCTGACTGGCTGTCGGCCCCGTTGTTTTCCTTCCTGCTCGTCTTGTCAACCTTCAAACATCGAGGCAACAGAGAAAAGCATTATCTATAAATGTGTACGCAGCAAAAAAGTCCACCGAGCATTTTAGGATTTTTCTTAAAAGAGTGTCGATACTAATCTCCCATTTATGTTAATTGAACCTAATGAGTCAAAGCCTGATAAGATAATGAATTCCTTTTTATTTCTACATGCAGGCTTATTAAAGTACATTAAACATCCAATTCCCTGATAGCTCCAGTCTCTGGTTCAGTGTAATGTCAGTAAATAGGTTTCATCCAATCAAATCACAAAACCTTCAGAAATGTTTTAAAATCTGCAAATCATTGATCATTTGTTAGTTGGTGGTATCATCTGCCTGTTTGTGTCTGTGTCAACACAGGCTGACCTTCTTTTTGGGCAATAATATAAAGTACAAAAATCCATAAAAACCGAACTATTCATTTACTGTATCCACACAGGGGGGTGTTATCGAAAAAAGTGATATGTATGTTAATAACATTACCTGTTTGAACTTGCGTATGGACGCGTACTCGGCTGCAGTCGGTTCTTGAATGGCCAGGGATTTAACAGAAGACAGAGGGGAACTAGTGACGGCGCTCACCCCATTGCCTCTTCCATTCACCGGACCATTAATGGTGCCATTGCCCCTGCCGTTCCCTCTGCCGTTCCCTCTGCCGTTCCCCCTGCCGTTCCCCCTGCCGTTCCCTCTGCCTCCCTGTGAGCAAAAAAATATATCTGTTTATTATTATAATTTCATCAACTGCCTCTGCAGCTAATACTTGTCGAACATGTGTCCAGAGTTGACTGGGTCTGTATGTTCCATTGCATTTGAAGGTATAAAGCAAGTGTTGGATCTGTGTGTATATACATACGTTCCCATGCCCGTTTCCATTGCGGCCTCCGTTGGAATGAGCTGGCGGGCTCTGGGCAGCCCTGACTAAAGCTGGCGTGTTGGATGATGTGGACGGCGGGGCGGAGGGCACCTTGGGGCCCGTGTCCCCCTCCCGGACGCCTACACTTTCGTACAGGCCATCGTCCAGGCCGTGGGTCGGGGTGGGGTTGTTGCGCAGGCCCACCTCGGTATATGTGTGGTCTCTGGCCTCCACTACTCCTGACCCTCCTACACCTCCTCCTCCTCCCGCTTCTCCTCCCGTCTCCCCTCCCTCCCCGTGGCCAGATCCCTGGGGACTGGTGGGGATCTGGGGTAGCTGGCGCCCATGGGAGGGCCTCAGGTCTGTCTGGGAGCAGCGACTGTGGAGGAGCAGGAGGTCCATACTGGCTGGACGGCTCTTACCAACAGCTGCACGGAGAGGAAGTGGAGGAGGGAGGGGACAGGACTGAAATGGTGAAACAGCTCGGGGTTGTTTGTCATACATTGTCACACACAAACTGTCGGCCCTCACTTACAGTTTCCATTGCAGGGAAAGCGATTGATCTCGTGCAGCCTGGTGTCCGATTTGCTCATGGAGTTCAGTTTGGGATGGCGAAGTGTGCCCTGCTGTCACACACACAACAGGACACGTCAATACAGGAACAAACCATGCAAACACACGCACGTGCA
This sequence comes from Platichthys flesus, assembly GCF_949316205.1. Taxonomy (NCBI): domain Eukaryota; kingdom Metazoa; phylum Chordata; class Actinopteri; order Pleuronectiformes; family Pleuronectidae; genus Platichthys; species Platichthys flesus. Next base: position 19,105,031 of record NC_084951.1, read on the forward strand.
TCTGTGCACACAACCAGCTGTAGAGGGAGGACGCCACACATGGAACAGAGCAGGAGGAGATGGAGAGAATAAAAAACGAATGCATGTCTCACCATATTTACAGATGTCCCTTTCTCTCCGGCTGGAGGGTGCTTGGTCTTGCTTTTTCTGACACAGCATCAAAGTGAGGAAGGTCAACAGGAGCCGGTGGACAGAGAGAGAACATACACACACTCAGAGCGCATAGATACTATCAGCACCCGGCGAGGGCACGAGTGTCCTTGCTTGATAACAACAACCCAGTCAAACAGGGAGGGGAGCGTGCGTCGGGACAAAGTAGAGGATGTCCCTCAGAAAAACTTAACTCTACTTTACTTTTTTGTTTTTGTTTGTTTGCTTTTATCTGTCTTAATAATAATAGATGATAAATAATAATAATAAATGTATTCCATATGTTTTGTGGAGGCATGTGCCAAGACCCAAGGAAGAATCCCTTAAATCTTGTTGTATATTGATCAGGATTTTTTTTTGTCAGGGGCATTTGGGGATTTCAGTATCTTGCACAAGGACACTTCGGCATGTGGAAGGGGAAGACTGGGGTCAAACTAACAACTGTCTGGTTAGGGGCCGACCTGCTCTACCCCTTGAGCACAGCCGCCCCCAACCAGGAGACTATTAACTGGAGGTATGCCCTCTATGAGTGCCATTTTAGTTTTCATTATAAGACCAAATAAACACATAACCATTATGTTGTTGTTTGCTTTAAGCGGATCCTCATTGCTGATGCATGCTCTGGCATCGGTGTGAGAAGAATGTATCTTCAGGAGTGTTGTGGATCCCGGTGGATCCCCGGTGGAGGCTGTAGCCATAGGAAACAGTTGATATGGTGAGAGAGACACGAGATGAGAAGAAGTAAGAAGACAAAGGCTCCAGAGTGCAGGTGAGAGAACTGCTCTCGCAAGGTGTAGGGTGAGGATCGGCATCACGCAATGTGTGAGATTTCAGGTGAGACAGATGGTGTGAGAATCACACAAATAGACTCAACTTAACATACAAGTAGTTTGAACAATATCTGAGCACTAGAAATACACAAAGTGCAGCGCATACCTCCACGAGTAATCCATTTAAATTCAATCAAACTGTTTCAAAGGGCCCATTCATCATTCCCTCGCAAATTGGGCCAAAATGCCCCAAAAAAATAAATTAGCAATGTTTTAGAGCGTAAAACTAAATCCTGGATCTGCACCTTTGTCCGGCTCTACATCACAAATCAAAGATAGGGTTGGTAATATATTTGTTGGAATCCTCTTCATGTTCCGATCATCATAACCAGAGACGATCGGCAGAAGTTAGCGAGTGAGTCACGGGAAAGTCGGCTTCTAGCAATTATCAGTTCACATTTCGTGTGTTATGTAGCTTTGACAATATAGGGCTGATGAGAAGGGATGAGGGGATGTATCTGTTGCATATTTTCAATAGGCTCCTCTTAGTAGCTTTACCAACACTAGAGTTAATGGGTTCTTTCTTGGTTCATGCTACATTCTTCCGCCAAGTTCCGTTGAAATCTGGTCAGTAGCAGCAAGGTAGCAAGGTCAGTTGTGTCAGCCCCGTGTTACTGCAGATATCTCTCGTCTCCTCTAGTGAGCTGGAACCCCATGTGATTTTCAGAATAAAATCTTCCACAGGCCTAAGCTTCAAAAACAACAAGCGCAGGGTTCATTTTAAATCAATAGCAGCAGGTTTCTCTCTCCAGGATCTTTGGGCGTTAGTGCAGGACAAAGTGGATTTGAACAGGTGAGCAGCCGAACACGCGGCTCCTCAGCATCACCGCCATCCAGTCGGGAGCCTGCATTTGGTTCTTCAGATTTTTACAATGGTGTTGTTTTATTTCCATGACATGAGCTGGTTTGACATTTCGTTCCCCTACATCCTTATCTGTGTATCCCATGGCAACAAAGCCACAGTGCAGCCTCTGATTGGTCCCTGAGGATTGTGTGTCAGGGAGGAAAAAAAAAACGGGCTATTCCATTGCTCTTGCCTTGCGCAGAGTCTGATCCCCCTTTAAACTGCAGGGTGTTCCACTGCTACTGCCTGCGGAGGAGTCTGCTTCAGAGGGGTGACGCGAGGCTGCTCTGACTCTGGCCTGTCTCTTCAGTGTCCTGTAAACATCATTTCATCTGATCTGACATTCGAAAGCCATTAACATTCATTACCGCCACGCCGCTCAGAGCGGGAGGATAAAAGAGACGGCGAGGACAAACGGAGGGAAGAGAAGGAAGGGTGGAGAAGAGTTCAAAAGTAGTTGAGACACATAAAAGAGAATAGGGATCTGGGAGGGCACCCGAAAAGCTGGCTGCAGATTTGATAAAACTCTGGCTGTCCTCTTTTCTGATTTCAGTCCGCCCACTGTACGCTTTTTCAAGTCACGTGAGCGTTCCTCTTACCTTTGGCAGCCAACGCAGACGAGGACAATCAGGATGGTGACCACGAAGGCAGACGCTGCCGCAATGGCTCCCAGGAGAAGCAGGTTCTGGTAGGGAGGTTCCTCGGCATCTTTTCCCCTGTCATCCATGACAGCCACTCACTCAGTCACTCAGTCACTCAGTCACTTCCACTCGAGCTGAAACTCTGCCACACACACCGTCTGCTCAGGAAAACCTGCAGCGATAAGGGAAGAGTGAGAAAAGATAAAGAGAACGATACAAGGTTTGAGTGACGTGAGAGATAAGAACAACCTGAAGAAATGAAATGCTGCAGAAGGCGAGGTGAGAAAGTGTGCGTGTGTGTGTGCGTGTGTGTGTGGTTGGTTTGCCTCTGGATTTTTTTTGTCACCGTCTCTTTCTGACATATCAGTTTCTATTTTTGTCTCACTCGGAGAATAATGCACAGTAAATAGAACACCGTACAAAGCAGCCGGTGTGAGCGAGCCAAAAAAAGATTTCATCACACTCTTTCCTTTTTGGTTAAAAAAAGATCCAACGACACCGTAACATGCGTTTGACTAACCAGAGCGAGTCGTCTGTTAGTTGAACAGGGAAAAAATCCACCGAGCTCCCCAGAGTCGTCTCTCATTGACGGAAGGATCAGATCCACTGCTGTTACACTTCATTCGCCTGGCACAACAATTACTCTCTTTCCTTCAGCAGTGGCTCAAACACTCACGGCAAGATTTCCAATTTTTAATCAGCGGCCCATACTGCAGGTAGTACTATTGGTATAACTGCAGTTTTCTAGCATTAAAGGTACCTTCTACAATAACTTTTACCAAAGGATTAAGAGTTAATGTTGCACTTTTTTCTCCCATGGGTTAAAATGACATTTGCAGTTAACATAAGCTGCTTTAAAACATGCACTGAACTCGGCAGAAGCTCGTATATTCTCCGGAGGACGTGCATGTGTGAACGCAAATGTCCGACTCTGAGTGAGAGGCTCTAGACTTTTTTTCCGCCTGGCCCCGTAGTACAAAATCTGTAGAAAGTCAGGAGAATTCGATGTGAGGACACAGCAGGGGATCCGAAGCGAGCTAGTGGGGGGGGGGGGGTTTAGAAGATGGCTCTTCGAAGACGCAAACATGAAATACAAGTATCTCTCTGTGGAAAAGTGGTGAAACACACATAGAAGACACCGACAGAGATATCAGGAGAGTTTGAGGTGATAAGAGCTGGTGTCTGTGTGAGGTAAAGGAAACCGCTTGAGTTAACACGTCACTTCCTGCCTCTGTCTGCTGCACCCACCTGCTCCACCTCTCACCAGAATACTACAGAGGATTTGTGGGAAGGAGAAACTCTGGGTAAACTCCGGAGGTCATGTCTGAAAACGGCTATTTAGTCTGCAGAATATTGTTTTGTGGAGAAAACGTACAATCTGCTCAAACAGGATGACGTTGTGCTAGAGTTTAAAGAGAGAGAGAGCTTTGGGCCAAGTCCCTCTGCTGGAACAGTTAGTGAGTGTGAGATTGGTGTAATGTGGTCACTTGGCTTAGTCTGTGTCTCAGGCCCGGGAGCAGTGTTTGTATTTAGTTGTAATCTTTGAATGTTTTGCTTCCTGATACCGGAGCAACGTGCATTACAGCAATCGAGTCTGGACTGGACAGAGCATGGATGATGATGGGTCTTTGTGTAGATTTCTTAGAAAACTATTACCTGTCATTTGAAACTGACAATTTACTCAATTTGGCTGCACAACATCTATGGACATTTCCGAGAACAAGTCAGTTTTGCGTCACAACCTGTAACACAACTTCAACACAGGTCCTCTGTGAAGTATTACTTTTAATACGTGAAGGATTACTTTTAATACGTGGAGCATCGATGGTATTATTATATGTGCAGGTAAGTTTAGAGTGAAATATCTGATCGTGCTAATCTTCCTGACACTATTTGATCAGTGAAGGTGATGTATTCTGCTTTTGTGAGAACAATCTGAATTCATCCTATATGTTATATGATTTATCTAAATGCTCGGTATCAATTTATCATGGCAGATAAAGGGGGAGGGGGGGGGTATTGAGCAGCGCCTAATCCCTGCACAACAACTAGTAGATGTAGTACAGCTGGTTTTAGTGACGCATGAATCTCTACTAAGTTCACATTTACATTATCCATCTATATAGGCTGGAGTTTGAACTTACACAGAGCTGGTGCAGCCGGCTCCTGGAGCGCAGCATCCAAAATGTCACTTGACTAGAGGACGTGTTCAGTTTGATTGGAAATGTCTTCACAGTAAGTGAAGTAGCAGCACAAGACATTTGGAACTGGAGCAGTTGTCAATACACGCCCTCGCTACTCTGCACATCTCCCACGGGCACAGCAGCGCTCTGCATGTGCTGTGCGTTCTCTCGGCACGGAGACAATGGCAGCAATATGGTTAAAATATTAGATTAGAGAAAAGGCTGAGCATCAGGGATCCGAAGGGACAAAGCAAACAGAGAGAGAGCGGAGTGAAGCTGCTGTATATATTGTGTGTGATTCTGGAACGTACCACCACAGGATCTGTCTGTGGCTTTCTGTTTCTTGCAGATAAAACTGCATCTCCCCCCCCCCCCCCCCCCCCCCCCCCTCTCTCATGCATGTCCTCTTTCCTCTGTCCCTCTTCTCTTCCTCCAGATCTCGTCTCTCCTCTCCTCCTCTGCCTCTGTCTGGCTGCCTGACCCTGCAGATATGTGAGGCGATGCACAGCGAATGAATTAGCAGAGCAGACGACTCAGACAGCCCTTTATGGAAGAGACAGACAGGCAGGCAGGAAGGCAGACAGGCAGGCAGAGTGCTGAGAACCCCGCTGAGAGGGAAGAAACAAGAGGAAGAGGGGGAATGAAAGGGAAGGGTAACGCAGAGGTGATGAGACTATAGGCGCATAGGAGTGGGATGAAAGGACAGACAGGTGGGTGAGGATGCGAGGGAAAATGGGACGGAAAGACGGAGGAAGCGGGGAGCACACTTGAAACGCGAAAGGAGGAACGGGGAGGGGAGGGTGTGAACGGTGGGGGAGGGAGGAGAGAGCAAAAGAGAGCGATGAGACTGGGAAGATGAAGACACTGAGGAAAAAATAGCGGGGAAGCCTGGGAGATCGAGCGATGAGCTCAGGGAAAGCAGGGGAGGGGAGGTGTTGGAGGAGAGGGAGAGGAAAAAGGAGGAGGAGGAGGTGGCGAGGAGAAGGAGGTCATCGGTGTTCTGTTGCTGCCTGCATTTTGTCAGCCCTCTTCTGAAATATTCAGGGGAGAAACACACACACGGGGGGGGGGGGGGGGGGGGCGCTCGCTTTGGAAACTGCCAGCGAAACACAACGCAAGATGGGAGCACATGTCTGGCAGCGTACTTAACAGTGTGTGAAGCTCACAAGTGGTGAACATGGCTCTGGATGAGGAGAGGCACTTTCTGTACAACAACACACAACAACTCCCCTGCAGCATCAGCTCAACAATGACACACAAACACACACACACACACACAGTTTATTTTTCTCAGCATCCGTCTTCATTTCAGTAAAAGATGATGACAGTGGTTTCGGAAGCACATTGAGAATGATGACGACGCTGGTGATAGCTCTATTGATGCCTGCTTCTGGCGCCGAATATAATAAAGAGATCAGTGATGATGATGATGGTGATGGTGAAGAAGGGTGCAGGCACTCATACGGATGGTAATGATGGTGATAATGAGGTCAAAGTGAGCGCCGCAAAGAAACATTGTCGAGGGGCGGATGCAGGCAGCAGAAGTCTCGGAGCAGCGAGCAAGATGCAGCGGTGCAGCGCAACCACAGGGTGGAAGGTTTCCTCTGTACGTCTCCTGAGATCACACAAACGCACGCAGCGCAGACACACACACACACACACTCACACACACACAAACACACAAAGGGCAGCCGGTTGTGTCTAACAGCAATTTTCTGGATCACACAATGAAAAGTAAAACTTTGGCGCACAGGTTAATGCTCCGATGTAAAACTGGGGGGGAGGGGGAGGGGGGGGCTGACAGACTCTGCAGCCTCTTTATTGTGAAATAACTGCTCAACAAGAGCTAATTATAGACTCCACTTCCTGTCATGTTTCCGAGAAGAATCCGCAAATCTTTCATTGGAACTAAAATACTGTTTTTGAGATAATCTGAGGTTTAAAGTCTTAGATTTATTATAAACAGACCTCATTTAATTTCCATGTTTTGTGTGTGCTGCTGTTTCTTCAACCTCGCCACACGTAAAATGAAATAGAAAAAAGGGAAACGTAACTTGAGTATTAAAGTGACCCTGACCACACACTGGTTTGTCCTGTGAAGATGACAGTGGATGTTTTAAATGTCTGATCAGATTTAAAAAAGTGTTTCCTTAGCAAGAGGCTCTTTTACAAACGATCCATCCATCATCTATCGCCTGCTGACACTACGGCAATGTTTGATGAAAATCTCTTACTCCTGGTCGCAACACTACTTCACTGATTTTTAGCTTAAAAAATAAGTGTAACCTGATTTCAGTTCGGCGTGATTGTAATACGTCGGCGACCTGTTAAGGTTGCACTCAAGATTTCAGTTATGTTTCAGGGAACATTTTCGCCTGCCATATACAAAGCATATAGGCCGGACACAACTTTAGAGAGGCCGGGTGTAAATAAAATATGTTGAGTTGTACTTGGAGGTTCTTTTACAACAAGGTATTCCTTGGAATTATTCAACATCCAGTTATCGCTTGCCAGTAAAAAATAAAAAAGAACGATTTTAAGTGCAGATGACATTTCTGAGTACACTGGCTGCATGTACACATACTTGTAGTACTGTACGCCTGCAGCACGTTTACATGCTGGAGTTTCAGTCGTTGCCCTCATCCACAATGAGAAAGAAATATTTCATAAATGTTTATATGTCTTGCAACTATAACTATATTATTTTACCAATTTCCAGCTCTCTAGTATTTACAAAGTAAGTAATTCATTTGTAGCTTTTTTTTCCGTGTCACATCACAT